>NC_053023.1:119574897-119843546 GCF_003073215.2 Triticum urartu | reverse complement strand
ATCGCAGAAGAGATCAAGAAGTTGGAAGCAGCAGGCCTTGTTAGAGGAGTGCTCCATCCTACGTGGTTGGCCAATCCTGTAGTCCAATGAAATGGACTCCGGAAGCGGAGGCTGCGCTGCAAGACTTGAAGAGATACCTGTCCTCCACTCCAACACTTGTCGCACCTAAGCCACAAGAGAAGTTGCTGTTGTATATAGCGGCAACCAATCAAGTGGTTAGTGCTGCGTTAGTAGCAGAGAGGGAGGCAGATGACGAGCCAGCAACCACGGCAGGCGCATCCAGCGACAAGCAGGGGGCTTCCCCGACAAGCTCTGGTCCCGACAAGGATGGATCTGCGCAGACGCGCGAGGAGATACAGAAGAGAATGGTACAGCGCCCAGTTTACTTTGTCAGTTCCCTTCTGCAGGGGGCTAGGTCAAGGTACTCTGGCGTGCAGAAATTGCTTTTCGGCCTTCTCATGGCCTCGAGAAAGCTGCGCCATTACTTCCAAGCACATGAGATCACAGTTGTCACTCGTTTTCCGCTGAAGAGGATACTACAGAATCGAGAAGCGACAGGCAGGATTGTTGAGTGGGCACTGGAACTGTCAAGCTTTGGCCTCAAGTTTGAGAGTACTTCAACTATCCAAAGCATAGCATTGGCAGAATTCATAGCAGAATGGACGCCAACACCAGATGAAGAAATTCCAGAAACGAGCATCCCCGTCGAGGAAGCAAGCAAAGAGTGGCTGATGTACTTTGATGGTGCCTTTTCGCTGCAAGGCGCCGGCGCTGGCGTGCTGCTTGTCGCACCCACCGGAGAGCACCTCAAGTACGTAGTCCAGATGCACTTTCCCAAGGAGCAAGCAACAAACAATACTGTAGAGTATGAAGGCTTGCTTGCCGGTCTCAGGATCGCGGCAGACCTTGGGATCAAGAAGCTCATTGTCAGGGGTGACTCGCAGCTTGTCGTCCGCCAAGTGAACAAGAGCTATCAGAGTCCGTTGATGGAAGCCTACGTCGACGAAGTGAGAAAATTAGAAGAGCACTTTGACGGCCTACAGATGGAGCATGTTCCAAGAGCTCAGAACGCCATTGCCGATGGCCTATCAAAGTGCGCCGCACTTAAGTTACCTGTGGAACCAGGGATCTTTGTGCTCAAGCTGACTCAACCGTCTGTAACGCCATCAACTGGACAGAGCAAGAAGAGGAAGTTGATTTCTGGTGACTATTTTCCGGCAGAGCTTCCCGAAGCCGCCGCCAAGAAGGTCCCCAAGATCAACGCCAAGAGCGCTGAGGAGCAGTCTGCTCCGACAAGCCCTAGGGTTTGTTCCGTTGAAGCAGAAACTCCCGACAAGTTTTGCTCCGGCAAGCTTGCCGGGGAACGTCAAGCTCCGGCAGAGCCGCAGGTTCTCGCCGTAGAAGCGGATGTTCCCGCAGCAGCAGATTTGCCTTTAGTCCTTGTTGTCGAGCCACAAGCTCCAGCATGGACACAGCAGATTGTCCGTTTCCTTCAGACAGGACAACTTCCCGAAGAGCAAGAAGAAGCGGAAAGAGTAGCCCGGCAGTCAAGTATGTACCAGTTTGTCGACAACACACTGTACAGAAGAAGACTCAACGGTGTGAAATTGAAGTGTATTCACCGGGAAGACGGACAAAAGCTGTTGGCAGAGATACATGGAGGCATATGTGGTCACCACATTGACGCAAGAGCACTTGCCGGCAAAGCATTCCGGCAAGGTTTCTTTTGGCCGACAGCCCTCCAGGATGCAACTGCACAAGTAACCAAGTGTGAAGCGTGCCAGTTCCATTCCAAGCAGATACACCAACCAGCTCAACCTCTCCAGACGATCCCTTTATCCTGGCCATTTTCGGTCTGGGGGCTCGACATCCTCGGCCCCTTTCCCCGAGCAGTCGGGGGCTTTGAGTACTTGTACGTTGCAATCGACAAGTTCACAAAGTGGCCGGAAGTGGAAGCAGTGAGGAAGGTGACAGCACAGTCAGCAGTCAAGTTCTTCAGGTCGATTGTTTGCCGCTTCGGGATCCCTAACAGGATAATCACCGACAACGGTACGCAATTCACGAGCCGCACCTTCATGCAGTACGTCCAAGATCTTGGCGCCAAGGTCTGCTTCGCTTCTGTTGCTCACCCGAGAAGCAACGGTCAAGCGGAGAGGGCAAATGCTGAAGTGCTGCGTGGGCTCAAGACCAGGACTTTCAACAGGCTGCACAAGTGCGGAAGAAACTGGATCGAGGAGCTGCCGGTGGTTCTTTGGTCGATCAGGACGACGCCAAATCGAGCCACTGGCCAGACACCTTTCGCTCTAGTCTATGGAGCAGAGGCAGTTCTCCCCACGGAACTCGTATATGGGTCACCTCGAGTGCTTGCTTATGATGAGCTTGAGCAAGAGCAGCTGCGACAAGATGACGCGCTACTCCTTGAGGAAGACCGTCTTCAGGCTGTTGTACGAGCTGCTCGCTACCAGCAAGCTTTGCGCCGCTACCATAGCCGCAAAGTTAACGCCAGAAGTCTCGAGGAAGGCGACCTTGTTCTTCGGCGTGTTCAGTCCGCCAAGAATTCCAACAAGTTGACGCCGAAGTGGGAAGGCCCTTACCGGGTGAAACGAGTCACTAGGCCTGGCGCTGTCCGCCTTGAGACCGAAGATAGCATTCCGGTGAGCAATTCCGGGAACATTGAGCATCTTCGTAAGTTTTACCCATAAGGCGCGGTTGCCAGAACCTGTTCCGGCAACCACCTTTTGTACAAGTCTTGCCGCTGTTGCATGTAATCCTTTGTACAAAGCCGTGCGCAGACCCCGTGCATAAGTAAAGCTCATATGCTCCGCACATCTTGTCAATTTCATGCTTTCTATTTTTTGCATATGTGATCTGACACTTTGTGCAGCACCTACTCCCCGGTAAGCAATAACGAGCCGTAAGGCTCCATATCTTTATTTTCTCCTCTTTCTTTTTTCTCAAGGAAAGGAAGGTTCCCTCGCCCACAAGTTTGCCGGGGGGGAAAGGAGAAGATAATGGTATGGACCAGGTGTCGTTCAAGAAAGTTTCGCCTTACCGGGAAGCAAACAACAGAAAAGCTAAGTTACCAAAGTTTGAGCAATCAGATTTTTTAAATTTTTAAGTTATCTCCCTTGAACGACCGCACTTTGTATGGAAAACCTGTGCGCGGAGGAACCAACTCGTAGCTAGTTGCGCCCTTACTTTGTTTCGAGTCCGCTCAACAACTTAAGTGAGCTGCGACTAGTTGCGACAAGGTTTCTTGTCGGTAGCGGCACCGCCAGCAGGCTGCTGACGTCCCGCACTCAGCGCTCGCGGCTAAGGTGCCTGCACCGGCAAGTTCCCTAAAAGCGTAGGGCAAAAACATACAAAGCGAGGAATCAAGTAAAGGGAATAACATTGCAATCATTACCCGGAATAGAGTTATATTACAAGGTAGCTTGTCGCAGCTCTAACAGATTGTTCTCATAACATGACCAGCAGCGACAAGAAAAGAAGAAAATGGGCGGCCTAGTCTACGCGATCGCCCTCAATCCTCTTGATCCCGCTCACCTTATCCACAATGGGTGCGACAAGGGTCTTGAGCGCCTCCAGATCAGCATCCGGCGGCAGGGTCTTGAGGACGTTGGTGAGGTTGAGGCCCGGGTTGCGGAAGGCCACCTTCACCAACACCTTTTGAAGAGCTCCCGCGCAGATCTTGCGCGACTCGTCGGCCAGCTGCTTTGGGATCTTCTCCCAGAGCCGCTGGAGGGCCGTCGCCACGCCTTTGAAGAACAAGGTGAGCTTGGCGCTGGGTTGGAGGTTCTCATCAGAGGGATACCCAAGATCCTCCACCCCCAGCTGCGCCAGCTCCCTGTCGATATCTGCGGCAGCATTCACGAGACCCTCCGTCCAGTGCTCCACTTTCTCCCTAAAAGCATTCTGGGCGGCGGCAGCACTCGCCAGCAGCGCCTTGTCGCCCTTGAACTCCTCCTTCAAGGCCACCTCCTGCTCCCTGGCGCCGTCCAGCGTCTTGGTCAAAGTGGTCAGCTTCAACTCAAGATCTGCGTTGGAGTCCTTGGCGGCGCTAAGCTCTTTGCCCTTCTTGGCGAGACGAACCTGCAGCTCTGAGTTGCTGTGGGCGTCCTTCTCCCGCTCACGCTTGAGCGCGGCAAGCTCTTCACCACTCGCCTTGAGATCGGCCTCCAGCTGCGCCACCTTCGTCTACAGCTCCTTCTTGGTGGCCTCGGCAACTGCGGCAGCATCCTCTGCTTGCTTAAGGGCTCCGCCGAATTTTTGCTCACGCGCGGCAAGCTCCTCCTCGTGGCTGTCGAGGTTAACTTTCCGCTGCACCAGCTCGCCCTCCTGCGCAGACAGCTTCTCAGCAGCAAGCCGCTGTTGCTCTTCAACTTTGGCCTTCTCGAGGAAGAAGGCCTTCTACTCTTCGGCGAGTTGCTCCCG
Organism: Triticum urartu; assembly: GCF_003073215.2. Lineage (NCBI taxonomy): Eukaryota > Viridiplantae > Streptophyta > Magnoliopsida > Poales > Poaceae > Triticum > Triticum urartu. The sequence goes on along the minus strand of NC_053023.1, from coordinate 119,839,112 downwards.
CTCCTCTGCCAGGGACCGGAGAGCTTCCTGGTTGAGACCCCGGAGCTCCTCCACGCGCTTCTCGATGTCCGCTCCCGCCTTCGCGACAAGCACCTCGCGGGATTCCAGCTTGGCTTGCCGCACACGGTAGAGCGACAACAGCTTTCATAGCAGCCGCTCCTCCTCAGGCTTGCCGCTGCTGCTGCTCGGCGCATCAACTAGCGTCAGCCCAGCGGAGGCGAGCACCTCTCCATCAAAGCTCTCTCCCTCGACCGGCGCCCTGGAGCTTGACGCCCAGGGGAGGTTGATGAAGACGCCATCGCCGGCCTTCAAGTAGACGCCTGGCTGGGGCTCTTCGGAGCCTGGCGCTGCGGCAGCAGCGGACGGGTCGGCGGTCGACGTAGCACCTAATGCTCCTGCGGCCTCAGGGCCATTAGTGCGATCGCCAGACCCCTCGCCAGCCTGCGGCGGCAGCTTTGGCGGCCTCGTCGCCGACGGGATCATCAGCGCTGGCTGCTTCTTCAGTGGCAGCGGCGTCGTCGGCAGCAACCTCGGTCTCCATCGGCTCCGCAGCAGATGGGTCTGATGGCCGGAAAAGTGAGAAAAGTCAAGCAAATACCAAAAAAGAAGAAGAACCCAAGGGAAGCTTTGAAGAGAAGATTACCTGTAATGGGTTCGGCAGTCGTAGTCTCCGCCGCCGGGGGGACGCTGGTGCTGTCCCTTGCCGGAGAACTCTCCCTTGTCGGAGGACTCTCCCTTGGCATTTCGGGGGCGGCCTCCGGGCGCTCCTGGTGGGGCTGCTCTGCTCCTACACAAACCAACAGTCAGATGTCAGCAAAGAAAGAGTATCCATGCGCTCCTAACAGCGGAAAGCGAACCATATACTTACGCTAGGGGCTGCTCTGGAGAACAGTTGCTGGGTCCGGCAAGGTTGTCTCGGACGCACCCCCTGCTGTCGCGGTGGGTTCGTCCTTGATGACAATCACCGGGACCTTGGCTCTCTTCGCTGCTCTCTGGGCCAGAGTCCTGAAAAGGAATAAGTTCAGAGTAAAGCAAATGAGATACAAGACAAAACAGCAAGAATTGAAGAACTACAAGTACAACAAGAGAATCTTACTCTTCTTCTTCCTCGTCGTCCCTGAACGCAGAGAAGTCGAAGTCCGGCTCACGTCCGGCGCGAGGAGGCGGAGGAGTAGTTTTCCTTGGCCGCTTGGCGGGAACAGTGGCGGTGGTCTGAGACGACCCCGCTCCGGCTGCCGCCGCGGCGTGAGAAGCGGTAGGAGCAGAAGCGGTGGTCCGGGTGGACCCCGCTCCAGTTGCCGCAGCAGCGTGAGGTGCTCCCGCAGCAACAGTGCTTGCCGTGGTGGAGCGTGTCGCACGGCGCGGCGACTGTTCACTCGCCCGCCGCCCCGCTACGTCCCCGGCCTTGTAGAGACGCCTTCTTGGTGGGGATGGAGGCTCTGCTTGCGGCGAGCTGCCTGAAGATGAGGAGGAAGAGGAGTTGATCTCCAGTGAGCCGCTCATATCCTCGGCGGGCTCGCTCGACTCAATGTCATGCCCGGCAAGCTCTTTCTCGCCGACGAGCTCCTCTCGCTCGGCACGGCTTGCCTCCTCTGCCTCCTCCATGGTGAATCGAAATTCGCCCGCGGCTGCGGCTGCCGCCGCCTCTTCCAGCCTAGTGGCGATGCATGTCATCTCCGCATCGGTGGTGTCACGGGTGAGGCTATTCTTTTCGTTGGAGCGGACCGGCACTTCTACCAAACCGTCAAAGAACTCCTGCACGACGTCGTCTGCAGGCTCTTGCCAAGTTGGGACAATTCCATGCGAATCGCACAGCGGCATCATTGCACGGATGCGGTCGAGCGCGGAGTTGTTGCACAGCGGAACGACACCCTTCGGCAACCTGAACACTTCGGGATGTTGAGGGTCGTACTTGAACAGCTCCTGGAGCATCGCGTTAAGCTCCAGAACAGTGAAGTTGAAGTTGAGGCCCGGACGCAGCCTCATGATATCCGCCGCATTCTTGAATTCCCAGGCAGGTCTCCTCCGTTCCTGCAGGGGGGCGATGCGGCGGCGAAGAAAATCTGCGCCAACAGCGCCTACAGTGAGCCCGGCAAGCCTGAGGCGTTGGATCCGGGTGACGGCAATCTTCAGCCTATCGTCTTCCGGAGCCACGTCACTCCAATCGCTGCCGCGTGCTACTGGGGCTTGGCGCCGGGCGGTAAACGTCTGCGGGTTCTCCTCGACAATCCAGCACCAGTCTGCTCTCCATTCCTCCCACTTGCCGCGGAACTCTCCCTCCAGATAAGTGTCCTTCTTGCCGGCCCTCGAGATCCAGGCGATTCCGCCGGATAAAGGCTCTCCTCTCTCTACTCGGGGCATAAAGAAGTGGCGAAAAAGGGCTACATTGGGATAGACTCCGACAAAGTTTTCGCAGAGATGTGCGAAAACTGCCGTGGTCAGAACAGCATTGGGGGTGAAGTCAAGGAGGCGGAACCCGTAGGTGTTCATAATATTGCAGAAAAACTCAGAGAAGGGCAGGCAGAGCCCGCAATAGAAGAACAAGGCGAAGAAAGGATATCCGTTTGGAGCCATTTTCCAAGCGGCGGCTGGAAGTACCTTCGTGCGCGGATGCGCTCGCGTCTCCGTCGACCAGAAGAGGTAGTAATTCTCCCTCGGCTCCCTCGCGGCGAGCTTGGGGGGGAAGATTGCCCGCTTCTTTCGCAGCGCCGCAAGCTGCTGCGCCTCGGTCGACTTCACAACCTTCCCTTTGTCGGCCCTCGGAGCCATGGCGGAACTGGTGGAGGAGGTCGACGGCGTTGGTGGTGCTGGTGGCGATGGGGGCGGGGCGCTGCTCTCTTTCAGCTTTAGGAAGACGAGGGAGCGGCGGAGGTTTCCGAGATTGGAGTAGCAACCGGCGAATGGGCGAACTACCCCTGTTTCCCATGCTTACAAAGAGGGAGGGGGCGGACGTTCCGCCTTTCCGAATAAAGAAACCACCCATGATCTATCCCACGACGCCGCATTCAACGCGTGCCGTTCGGGGAGGGCGCGGTGGATACGGGGAGAGATACGGCGTAACCCAGGCCGCGCGTGCCCGTGCCCTGTTTTGGGCCTGGCCCAACAGCGCTCGGCACCGTGTATGACCCAGGCCCGGGGGCTCCTGTCGGTGTACTAGAGTAGGGGTACCCTAGTATCCCGAACTTGTGCACGGGCAGTCGCAGCATCCCGCGGCAAGGCTTGCCGGGTGACCGCCAAGGTCCTCCGTGGTTCCTTTGGAGCCATTCAAGGACAAAGTATCCAAGCCAAGGAGACAAGACCCCGGCAAGAGGAGCTTCTCGGGAAGGCCAACCAAGGCATCTCAAGGAACTTGCCGCGACGCGCCACGCGTCCCGGCAAGGCCCGGTGAGCGACAAGCTCCCGGACGCGACAAGACAACGACCGCGGCAAGGCGCTTGCCACGGCAAGCCGCCACTCTGTGTCCGCGCTCCAGCACATCCACCAACGTGTCGCTCTGGGACCCTTCCAGGCGTACGTGGCGGGAGGCTGTGCAGCCAGCGGTGCGCGGTGGCAAGCGGCGCTGACAAGATTGCCATCGTGGTGAGCGGTGGCGTCCCTGACGGTCCCTTTTGCACTATTTAGGCGACGCAGATGGGCATTTAATGCCCGGGTCCCCTGCCGTCAGGGTTAGGTATGATACACTGTAGCAGGTAGCTGTACCAACCGCAACACCTTTCCATTTTTACCCTTGACGTTGCCACCTGTCGGTGACCCCTTGAGCATATAAAAGGAGGCCCATGCGCAACGTAGAGGGGGGAGAGAGGAAGAGAACACTCATGCTCGGTCTCGTTAGCTGCTGGGGTGTACTGTAGCACTCCGCACTCCCGAGCAAGAACTCAATACAAACTACAAAGCAGGAGTAGGGTTTTACGCATCCGTGCGGCCCGAACCTGGGTAAACTTCTCGTGTGCTTCGCCTCGATCTGCTCTTCGTGCGACCCTCGCCCCCGCCGAACCGAAAGGGACTCGGTCCGCCGGTCCCATAGGTGCTTGTGGATTAGTCCCCCGACACCTGTGTGTCATTGAGAAACGCCATGTAAATTACTTTACTTTATTGCTAAACGTGTTAGCCATAGTAGTAGAAGTAATAGTTGGCGAGAAAATTCATGGAGACACGATGATGGAGATCATGGTGTCATGCCGGTGACAAGATGATCATGGAGCCCCAAGATGGAGATCAAAGGAGCTATGTGATATTGGCCATATCATGTCACTATTATTATTTGATTGCATGTGATGTTTATCATGTTTTTGCATCTTGTTTACTTAGAACGATGGTAGTAAATAAGATGATCCCTCATAATAATTTCAAGAAAGTGTTCCCCCTAACTATGCACCATTGCGACAGTTCGTTGTTTCGAAGCACCACGTGATGATCGGGTGTGATAGATTCCAACGTTCACATACAACGGGTGTAAGACAGATTTACACATGCAAACACTTAGGTTGACTTGACGAGCCTAGCATGTACAGACATGGCCTCGGAACACAGAAGACCGAAAGGTCGAGCATGAGTCGTATAGAAGATATGATCAACATGAAGATGTTCACCGATGTTGACTAGTCCGTCTCACGTGATGATCGGACACGACCTAGTTAACTTGGATCATGTTATACTTAGATGACTGGAGGGATGTCTATGTGAGTGGGAGTTCATTAAATAGATGAACTTAATTATTATGAACTTAGTCTAAAATCTTTACAATATGTCTTGTAGATCAAATGGCCCACGTTGTCCTCAACTTCAACGCGTTCCTAGAGAAAACCAAGCTGAAAGACGATGGCAGCAACTATACGGACTGGGTCCGGAACCTGAGGATCATCCTCATAGCTGCCAAGAAAGATTATGTCCTAGAAGCACCGCTAGGTGACGCACCCGTCCCACAGAACCAAGATGTTACGAACGCTTGGCAGACACGTGCTGATGATTACTCCCTCGTTCAGTGCGGCATGCTTTACAGCTTAGAACCGGGGCTCCAAAAGCGTTTTGAGAGACACGGAGCATATGAGATGTTCGAAGAGCTGAAAATGGTTTTTCAAGCTCATGCCCGGGTCGAGAGATATGAAGTCTCCGACAAGTTCTTCAGCTATAAGATGGAGGAAAATAGTTCTGTCAGCGAGCACATACTCAAAATGTCTGGGTTGCATAACCGCTTGACTCAGCTGGGAGTTAATCTCCCGGATGACGCGGTCATTGACAGAATCCTTCAGTCGCTTCCACCGAGCTACAAGAGCTTTGTGATGAACTTCAATATGCAGGGGATGGAAAAGACCATTCTTGAAGTATTTGCAATGCTAAAATCAGCAGAGGTAGAAGTCAAAAAGGAACATCAAGTGTTGATGGTGAATAAAACCACTAAGTTCAAGAAAGGCAAGGGTAAGAAGAACTTCAAGAAGGACGGCAAGGGAGTTGCCACGCCCGGCAAGCAAGCTGCCGGGAAGAAGCCAAAGAATGGACCCAAGCCCGAGACTGAGTGCTTTTATTGCAAGGAGAGTGGTCACTGGAAGCGGAACTGCCCCAAATACTTAGCGGACAAGAAGGCCGGCAAAACGAAAGGTATATGTGATATACATGTAATTGATGTGTACCTTACCAGTACTCGTAGTAGCTCCTGGGTATTTGATACCGGTGCAGTTGCTCACATTTGTAACTCAAAGCAGGAGCTACGGAATAAGCGGAGACTGGCAAAGGACGAGGTGACGATGCGCGTCGGGAATGGTTCCAAGGTCGATGTGATCGCCGTCGTCACGCTACCTCTACATTTACCTACGGGATTAGTTTTGAACCTCAATAATTGTTATTTAGTGCCAAGTTTGAGCATGAACATTGTATCAGGATCTCGTTTAATACGAGATGGCTACTCATTTAAATCCGAGAATAATGGTTGTTCTATTTATATGAGAGATATGTTTTATGGTCATGCTCCGATGGTGAATGGTTTATTCTTAATGAATCTCAAGCGTAATGCTACACATATTCATAGTGTGAGTACCAAAAGATGTAAGGTTGATAATGATAGTCCCACATACTTGTGGCACTGCCGCCTTGGTCACATAGGTGTCAAACGCATGAAGAAGCTCCATGCGGATGGACTTTTAGAGTCTCTTGATTACGAATCATTTGACACGTGCGAACCATGCCTCATGGGTAAAATGACCAAGACTCCGTTCTCGGGAACAATGGAGCGAGCAACCAACTTATTGGAAATCATACATACCGATGTGTGCGGTCCAATGAGTGTTGAGGCTCGCGGTGGTTATCATTATGTTCTCACCCTCACTGATGACTTGAGTAGATATGGGTATGTCTACTTAATGAAACACAAGTCTGAGACCTTTGAAAGGTTCAAGGAATTTCAGAGTGAGGTTGAGAATCAACGTGACAGGAAAATCAAGTTCTTGCGATCAGATCGTGGGGGAGAATACTTGAGTCACGAATTTGGCACACACTTAAGAAAATGTGGAATAGTTTCACAACTCACGCCGCCTGGAACACCTCAGCGTAATGGTGTGTCCGAACGTCGTAATCGCACTCTATTAGATATGGTGTGATCTATGATGTCTCTTACCGATTTACCGCTATCATTTTGGGGCTATGCTTTAGAGACTGTCGCATTCACTTTAAATAGGGCTCCGTCGAAATCCGTTGAGATGACACCATATGAATTATGGTTTGGGAAGAAGCCTAAGCTATCGTTTCTAAAAGTTTGGGGATGCGATGCTTATGTCAAGAAACTTCAACCTGAAAAGCTCGAACCCAAGTCGAAAAAATGCGTCTTCATAGGATACCCTAAAGAAACTATTGGGTATACCTTCTACCTTAGATCCGAAGGCAAGATCTTTGTTGCCAAGAATGGATCCTTTCTAGAGAAGGAGTTTCTCTCGAAAGAAGTAAGTGGGAGGAAAGTAGAACTTGATGAAGTATTACCTCTTGAACCGGAAAATGGTGCAACTCAAGAAAATGTTCCTGAGGTGCCTGTACCGACTAGAGAGGAAGTTAATGATGATGATCATGAAACTTCAGATCAAGTTTCTACTGAACTTCGTAGGTCCACAAGGACACGTTCCGCACCAGAGTGGTATGGCAACCCTGTCTTGGAAATCATGTTGTTAGACAATGGTGAACCTTCAAACTATGAAGAAGCGATGGCGGGCCCAGATTCCAACAAATGGCTTGAAGCCATGCAATCTGAGATAGGATCCATGTATGAAAACAAAGTATGGACTTTGACAGACTTGCCCGATGATCGGCGAGCGATAGAAAACAAATGGATCTTTAAGAAGAAGACGGACGCGGATGGTAATGTTACCATCTATAAAGCTCAACTTGTCGCTAAGGGTTATCAGCAAGTTCAAGGGGTTGACTACGATGAGACTTTCTCTCCCGTAGCGAAGCTGAAGTCCGTCCGAATTATGTTAGCAATTGCCGCATACTATGATTATGAGATATGGCAAATGGACGTCAAAACGGCATTCCTTAATGGTTTCCTTAAGGAAGAATTGTATATGATGCAGCCGGAAGGTTTTGTCGACCCTAAGAATGCTAACAAGGTATGCAAGCTCCAGCGATCCATTTATGGGCTGGTGCAAGCATCTCGGAGTTGGAATATTCGCTTTGATGAGATGATCAAAGCGTTTGGGTTTATGCAGACTTATGGAGAAGCCTGCGTTTACAAGAAAGTGAGTGGGAGCTCTGTAGCATTTCTCGTATTATATGTAGATGACATACTTTTGATGGGAAATGATATAGAGCTTTTGGACAGAATTAAGGCCTACTTGAATAAGAGTTTTTCAATGAAGGACCTTGGAGAAGCTGCTTATATATTAGGCATCAAGATCTATAGAGATAGATCAAGACGCCTCATAGGTCTTTCACAAAGCACATACCTTGATAAGATATTGAAGAAGTTCAATATGGATCAGTCAAAGAAGGGGTTCTTACCTGTGTTGCAAGGTGTGAAATTGAGCTCAGCTCAATGTCCGACCACGGCAGAAGATATAGAAGAGATGAGTGTCATCCCCTATGCCTCAGCCATAGGTTCTATTATGTATGCCATGCTGTGTACCAGACCTGATGTAAACCTTGCCGTAAGTTTGGTAGGTAGGTACCAAAGTAATCCCGGCAAGGAACACTAGACAGCGGTCAAGAATATCCTGAAGTACCTGAAAAGGACTAAGGAAATGTTTCTCGTTTATGGAGGTGACGAAGAGCTCGTCGTAAAGGGTTATGTCGACGCTAGCTTCGACACAGATCTGGATGACTCTAAATCACAAACCGGATACGTGTATATTTTGAATGGTGGGGCAGTAAGCTGGTGTAGTTGCAAGCAGAGCGTCGTGGCGGGATCTACATGTGAAGCGGAGTACATGGCAGCCTCGGAGGCAGCGCATGAAGCAATTTGGGTGAAGGAGTTCATCACCGACCTAGGAGTCATACCCAATGTGTCGGGGCCGATCAAAATCTTCTGTGACAACACTGGAGCTATTGCACTTGCCAAGGAGCCCAGGTTTCACAAGAAGACCAGGCACATCAAGCGTCGCTTCAACTCCATTCATGAAAATGTTCAAGATGGAGACATGGATATTTGTAAAGTACATACGGACCTGAATGTAGCAGATCCGTTGACTAAGCCTCTCCCTAGAGCAAAACATGATCAACACCAGAATTCCATGGGGTTCGATTCATCACAATGTAACTAGATTATTGACTCTAGTGCAAGTGGGAGACTGTTAGAAATATGCCCTAGAGGCAATAATAAAAGGATTATTATTATATTTCCTTATTCATGATAATTGTCTTTTATTCATGCTATAATTGTTTTATCCGGAAATCGTAATACATGGACACCAACATGTCCCTAGTAAGCCTCTAGTTGACTAGCTCGTTGATCAACAGATAGTCATGGTTTCCTGACTATGGACATTGGATGTCATTGATAACGAGATCACATCATTAGGAGAATGATGTGATGGACAAGACCCAATCCTAAACATAGCACAAGATCGTATAGTTCGTTTGCTAGAGTTTTTCCAATGTCAAGTATCTTTTCCTTAGACCATGAGGTCGTGTAACTCCCGGATGCCGTAGGAGTGCTTTGGGTGTACCAAACGTCACAACGTAACTGGGTGACTATAAAGGTATACTACGGGTATCTCCGAAAGTGTCTGTTGGGTTGACACGGATCAAGACTGGGATTTGTCACTCCGTATAACGGAGAGGTATCTCTGGGCCCACTCGGTAATGCATCATCATAATGAGCTCAAAGTGACCAAGTGTCTGGTCACGGGATCATGCATTACGGTACGAGTAAAGTGACTTGCCGGTAACGAGATTGAACGAGGTATTGGGATACCGACGATCGAATCTTGGGCAAGTAACGTACCGATTGACAAAGGGAATTGTATACGTGGTTGCTTGAATCCTCGACATCGTGGTTCATCCGATGAGATCATCGAGGAGCATGTGGGAGCCAACATGGGTATCTAGATCCCGCTGTTGGTTATTGACCGGAGAGCTGTCTTGGTCATGTCTACATGTCTCCCGAACCCGTAGGGTCTACACACGTAAGGTTCGGTGATGCTAGGGTTGTAGAGATATGAATATGCAGTAACCCGAAAGTTGTTCGGAGTCCCGGATGAGATCCCGGACGTCACGAGGAGTTCCGGAATGGTCCAGAGGTGAAGAATTATATATAGGAAGTGCAGTTTCGGCCATCGGGAGAGTTTCGGGGGTCACCGGTATTGTACCGGGACCACCGGAAGGGTCCCGGGGGTCCACCGGGTGGGGCCACCCATCCCGGAGGGCCCCATGGGCTAAAGTTGGGAGGGGAACCAGCCCATAGTGGGCTGGTGCGCCCCCCTTGGCCCACCCCATGCGCCTAGGGTTGGGAACCCTAGGGTGGGGGGGCGCCCCACCTGGCTTGGGGGGCACTCCACCCCTTGGCCCCCCCTAGGAGATCCCATCTCCTAGGGCCGGCGCACCCCCTAGGGGGCCTATATAAAGGGGGGGAGGGAGGGGCAGCCGCACCCTTGAGTCTTGGCGCCTCCCTCTCCCCTGCTACACCTCTCCCTCTCGTAGTAGAACGGCGAAGCTCTGCTGCGGTGACCCCTGCATCCACCACCACGCCGTCGTGCTGCTGGATCTTCATCAACCTCTCCTTCCCCTTGATGGATCAAGAAGGAGGAGACATCACGCTGACCGTACGTGTGTTGAACGCGGAGGTGCCGTCCGTTCGACGCTAGGATCTCCGGTGATTTGGATCACATCGAGTACGACTTCCTCATCCCCGTTCTTTGAACGCTTCCGCGCGTGATCTACAAAGGTATGTAGATGCAATCCGATCACTCGTTGCTAGATGAACTCATAGATGGATCTTGGTGAAACCGTAGGAAAATTGTTGTTTTCTGCAACGTTCCCCAACAGAGGCATGGTTCGCAAGCATCAAGTGATTCATAATCAAGTGATTCCAAAAGCCCATCAGCATGGAGTTTCTTCATGCGCTTTACACCAATATGACCTAAACGGCAGTGCCACAAATTAAGTTGCACTATCATTATTGACTTTACATCTTTTGGCTTCAATATTATGAATATGTGTATCACTACGATCGAGATTCAGTAAACCATTTATATTGATTGTATGACCATAGAAGGTTTTATTCATGTAAATAGAACAACAATTATTCTTTGACTTAAATGAATAACCGTATTGCAATAAACATGATCCAATCATATTCATGCTCAACGCAAACACCAAATAACATTTATTTTAGGTTCAACGCTAATCCCGAAGGTAAAGGGAGTGTGCGATGGTGATCTTATCAACCTTGGAATCACTTCCAACACACATCATCACCTTGCTCTTAACTAGTCTCTGTTTATTTTGCAACTCCCGTTTCGAGTTACTACTCTTAGCAACTGAACCAGTATCAGATACCGAGGGGTTGCTATAAACACTAGTAAAGTACACACCAATAACATGTATATCCAATATACCTTTGTTCAGTACGCCATCCTTCTTATCTGCCAAGTATCTAGGGCAGTTCCACTTCCAGTGACCATTTCCTTTGCAGTAGAAGCACTCAATTTCAGGCTTGGGTCTAGCTTTGGGCTTCTTCATGGGAGTGGCAACTTGCTTGCCATTATTCTTGAAGTTCCCTTTCTTTCCCTTGCCCTTTTACTTGAAACTAGTGGTCTTGTTAACCATCAACACTTGATGCTTTTCTTGATTTCTACCTTCGCCGATTTTAGCATCGCGAAGAGCTTGGGAATTGTTTTCGTTATCCCTTGCATATTATAGTTCATCATGAAGTTCTAGTAACTTGGTGATAGTGACTAGAGAACTTTGTCAATTACTATATTATCTGGAAGATTAACTCCCACTTGATTCAAGCAATTGTAGTACCCAGACAATCTGGGCACATGCTCACTGGTTGAGCTATTCTCCTCCATCTTGTAGGCAAAGTATTGCCAGAGGTCTCATACCTCTCGACATGGGCATGAGTATGAAATACCAATTTCAACTCTTGGAACATCTCATATGCTCCATGTCGTTCAAAACATTTTTGAAGTCCCGGTTCTAAGCCGTAAAGCATGGTGCACTAAACTATCAAGTAGTCATCATACTCAGCATTGTTAAACGTTCATAACGTCTGCATCTGCTCCTGCAATAGGTTTGTCACCTAGCAGTGCATCAAGGACATAATACTTTTGTGTAGCAATGAGGATAATCCTCACATCATGGAGCTAGTCCGCATTATTGCTACTAACATTTTCAACTTATTTTTTTCTCTAGGAACATATCAAAAATTAACGGGGAGATACATCGCGAGCTATTGATCTACAACACAGTTATGCAAATACTATCAGGACTAAGTTCATGATAAATTAAAGTTCAATTAGTCATATTACTTAAGAACTCCCACTTAGATAGACATCTCTCTAATCATCTAAGTGATCATGTGATCCATATCAACTAAACCATGTCTGATCATCACGTGAGATGGAGTAGTTTTCAATGGTGAACATCACTATGTTGATCATATCTACTATATGATTCACGCTCGACCTTTCGCTCTCCAGTGTTCCAAGCCATATATGCATATGCTAGGCTCGTCAAGTTTAACCCAAGTATTCCGCGTGTGCAAAACTGGCTTGCACCCGTTGTATATGAACGTAGAGCTTATCACACCCGATCATCATGTGGTGTCTCGGCACGATGAACTGTAGCAACGGTGCATACTCAGGGAGAACACTTATACCTTGAAATTTAGTGAGAGATCATCTTATAATGCTACCGCCGAACTAAGCAAAATAAGATGCATAAAGGATAAACATCACATGCAATCAATATCAGTGATATGATATGGCCATCATCATCTTGTGCCTTTGATCTCCATCTCTAAAGCACCATCATGATCACCATCGTCACCGGCTTGACACCTTGATCTCCATCGAAGCATGGTTGTCGTCTCGCCAACAATTGGTTCTACGACTATCGCTACTGCTTAGTGATAAAGTAAAGCAATTACATGGCGATTGTATTTCATACAATAAAGTGACAACCATATGGCTCTTTCCAGTTGCCGATAACTGTGTTACAAAACATGATCATCTCATACAATAAAATTTAGCATCATGTCTTGACCATATCACATCACAACATGCCCTGCAAAAACAAGTTAGACGTCCTCTACTTTGTTGTTGCAAGTTTTACGTGGCTGCTACAGGCTGAGCAAGAACCGTTCTTACCTACGCATCAAAAACCACAATGCGGTATAGTGATTGCTTTTTGATCTTCAGAAAGAACCCTATTCATTGAATTCGATTCAACTAAAGCTGGAGAAACAGACACCCACTAGCCACCTGTGTGCGAAGCACGTCGGTAGAACCAGTCTCGCATAAGTGTACGCGTAACGTCAGTCTGGGCCGCTTCATCCAACAATGCCGCTGAATCAAGAATCAACTAGTGATGGCAAGCAATATGTATATACCCACGCCCACAACTCATTTGTGTTCTACTCATGCATATAACATCTACGCGTAAACCTGGCTCGGATGCCACTGTTGGGGAACGCAGTAATTTCAAAAAAAATCCTATGCACACGCAAGATCATGGTGATGCATAGCTACAAGAGGGGAGAGTATTGTCTACGTACCCTCGTAGACCGTAAGTGGAAGCATTATGACAACGCGGTTGATGTAGTCGCATGTCTTCACGATCGACCGATCTAGTACCGAAGATACGGCACCTCCGTGATCTGCACACGTTCGGCTCGGTGACGTCCCGCGAACTCACGATCTAGTAGAGCTTCGAGGGAGAGCTTCGTCAGCATGACGGCGTGATGACGGTGATGATGTTGCTACCGGAACAGGGCTTCGCCTAAGCACCGCTACGATATTACCGAGGTGGATTATGGTGGAGGGGGACACCGCATATGGCTAAAGATCAATGATCAACTTATGTCTATGGGGTGCCCCCCTCCCCCGTATATAAAGGATTGGAGGAGGGGGAGGGGGCCGGCCTCTCTAGGTGTGCCCCAAGGGAGTCCTACTCCCATCGGGAGTAGGATTCCCCCCTTCTCTTTGTTGGTTCTAGGAGAGAAGGAAGGAGGAGGAAGAAGGAAGGAAAGGGGGGCGACCCCCTTCCCAATTTGGATTGGGCTTGGGGGCGCCCCCTCCTTTGCTTATTTTCCATCTCTTACATTAAGGCCCAATAAGGCCCATATACCTCCCAGGGGTTCCGGTAACCTCCCGGTGCTCCGGTATACTCCCGATTTCACCCAGAACCATTCCGATGTCCAAACATAAGCTTCCAATATATCAATCTTTACATCTCAACCATTTCGATACACCTCGTCATGTCCGTGATCAAATCTGGGACTTTGAACTACCTTCGGTACATCAAAACACATAAACTCGTAATACCGATCGTCACCAAACGTTAAGCGTGCGGACCCTACGGGTTCGAGAACTATGTAGACATGACCGAGACATGTCTCTGGTCAATAACCAATAGAGGAACCTGGATGCTCATATTGGTTCATATATATTCTAAGAAGATCTTTGTCGGTTAAACCGCATAACGATATACGTTGTTCCCTTTGTCATCGGTATGTTACTTGCCCGAGATTCGATCGTCGGTATCTCAATACCTAGTTCAATGTCGTTACTGGCAAGTCTCTTTACTCGTTCCGTAATGCTATATCCCGTAACTAATTCATTAGCTACATTGTTTGCAAGGCTTATAGTGATGTACATTACCGAGAGGGGCCAGAGATACCTCTCCGACAATCGGAGTGACAAATCCTAATCTTGATCCATGCGAACTCAAAAAACACCATCGGAGACACCTGTAGAGCACCTTTATAATCACCCAGTTACGTTGTGATGTTTGGTAGCACACAAAGTGTTCCTCCGGTATTCGGGACTTGCATGATCTCATAGTCATAGGAACATGTATAGTTATGGAGAAAGCAATAGCAACAAACTAAACGATCATCATGCTAAGCTAACGGATGGGTCAAGTCAATCACATCATTCTCTAATGATGTGATCCCGTTAATCAAATGACAGCTCATGTCTATGGTTAGTAAACATAACCATAATTGATTCAACGAGCTAGTCAAGTAGAGGCAAACTAGTGACACTTTGTTTGTCTATGTATTCACACATGTACTAAGTTTCCGGTTAATACAATTCTAGCATGAATAATAAAAATTTATCATGATATAATGAAATATAGATAACAACTTTATTATTGCCTCTAGGGCATATTTCCTCAAATGATTGCAGTAGTAACTTAGCAGAAACAATATAAGATAAATTCGTAGGCATTGGATCGGTGACTTGTTGGATGATATTCATCATGTGACAGTTATAACCTAGGGCTATTCGGTACTAGCTCTAGTCAGTCGATATAATGTAGGCATGTATTCCATAAATAGTCATACGTGCTTTATTAAAAGAACTTGCATGCCATCTTTTTCCCTACCCTCCCGTGGCAGCAGGGTCCATATTGGAAACTAAGGGATATTAAGGCCTCCTTTTAATAGAGAACCGGAACAAAGCATTAACACATAGTGAATACATGAACTCCTCAAACTAAGGTAATCACCAGAAGAAGTCCCGGTTATTATCACTCCGGGGTTACCGGATCATAACACGTAGTAGGTGACTATAACTTGCAAGATCGGATCTAGAGCATGGATATAATGGTGATAACATCAATGGTTTACATCTGAAATCATGGCACCCGGGCCCAAAGTGACAAGCATTAAGCATGGAAAAGTCATAGCAACATCAATCTAAGAACATAGTGGATACTAGGGATCAAGCCCTAACAAAACTAACTCGATTACATGATGAATCTCATCCAACTCCTCAGCGGCCAGCGAGCCTACAAAGGAATTACTCACTCCCGGTGGGGAGCATCATGGAATTGGCGATGGAGAAGGGTTGGTGATGACGAAGAATGAAGACCCCCCCCTCTGAAGCCCCAAACGGACTCCAGATCTGCCCTCCCGAGGAAGAACAGGGCATGGCGGCGGCTCCATCTTGTGGATCGCGATAATTCTTACTCCCTGATTTTTTGTCCGAAAATAGGATTTTATAGCATTGGTTTCAGGGTCAGCGGGGCCACCAGGTGGGGACAACCCACCTGGTGAAAGAACATGCAATGCCCCCATGTTTGGTTTTGGTAATTGATGACAATCTCTATGGACTAATGGTTGCCTTGAGTTATATTTGAAGGTTTTGTCCATACGCTTTTCTTGGAGTACATATGTTGGTTTCAAGGAGAGTTGTACTACCGCGGCTCCTGAGCGGTAGTACCACTCCGGACCAAAATCTCGTGTTTTGCTCAGCGGAAGTAGGCACGGAAGTATTTTTTTTGTACCGCTCACAAGCAGTAGTACCGCTACCATTTGCGGTAGTATCGCTATCCCTAGCGGTAGTACCGTGAGGTCGAGCGGTAGTACCGCTCCGGCGGTTCTGCTAGCCTTTTTCCTCCTCGCTGTTGTTTTTCAAAGCTCCTTGGAGCGGTAGTACCGCTCTGTGCGGGCTGTGAGCATAACGGTTGGATTCTTCCCCACCTATAAAAGGGGGTCTTATTCCCCAACGAACCTTATCTCTTTAGCTCGTGTTCTTCCCCCATTGTTGACCTTCTTCGAGCTTGCTAACTCTCAATCCCTCCATGGTTTCTTGCTAGTTTTTCAGGGAAAAGAGAGAGGAGATCTAGATCCACATTTCCACCAATCACTTTCTCCTCTATCTGAGGCGAACCCATTGGATCTAGATCTTGGAGTTCTTGGTGTTCTCCTTCTTGTTCTTCCTCTCATCTTCCTCCCTAGCATTAGTTGCTTCGGTGGGATTTGAGAGAGAAGGATTTGGGCACTCCGTGTGCCCTTGCCATTGCATTTGGTGCATCGGTTTGAGTTCTCCACGGTGATACGTGGAAGTTACAAATTGAGAAGCTTATTACTCTTGGGTGCTTGGTGCCCTTGAGCTTGTTCCTCTTGGGTGCTTGGGTGCCCTAGACGGTTGGTGGTGTCCGGATCTCAATCATTATGGTGTAAAGCTCCGGGCAAGCGTCGGGGTCTCCAATTAGGTTGTGGAGATTGCCCCGAGCAATTTGACGGGTACCGGTGACCGCCCCCAAGGGTTGCCAAAGTGTACGGGTTCGGTGACCGCCCCCAAGGGTTGCCATTTGTACGGGTTCGGTGACCGCCCTCAAGGGTCCCTTAGTGTAATCACGGCATCTTGCATTGGGAGAGGGCGTGAGGATATTACGGTGGCCCTTGTGGCTTCTTGGGGAGCATTGTACCTCCACACTGCTCCAAACGGAGATTAGCATCTGCAAGGGTGTGAACTTCGGGATACATCATCGTCTTTGTGTGCCTCTGTTACCTCTTACCTGACCCCTTTACTTATGCACCTTACTTTGTGATAGCCATATTGTTCTTGGTCATATATCTTGCTATCTCATAGTTGTTTATCTTGCTTAGCATTAGTTGTTGGTGCACATAGGTGAACCTAGTTGTTTTAGGTTTTGTGCTTGACAAATTAACCGCTAGGTTTATTCCGCATTTGTTCAAGCCTAAACCGTAATTTTTTTTGAAAGACCTATTCACCCCCCCCTCTAGGCGACATCCATGATCTTTCACCTGGGTGCGCCAGGAGAGGGGGGCGCACCCTGGTGGGCTGTGCCCACCCAGTTGCCCCTCTCCAGCAGGTCTTGGCTCCAGAAATTCTTATTATTGATATAAAGAATCCTCGCAAAGTTTCGTTCCATTCCGAAAACTTTTATTTCTGCACAAAAACAACACCATGGTAGTTCTAGTGAAAACAGCGTCAGTCCGGGGTTAGTTTCACTCAAATCATGCAAATTAGAGTCCAAAACAAGAGTAAAAGCGTTAGGAAAAGTAGATACGTTGGAGATGTATCAAGCACCAACTAAGGGGCACTATGATCGTACTTGAGCATTGGGTGTAGCTAATATGTGAGTGTGTTTCATAAATGGATCAATGATTGAGCATAATGGGCTAAGGGATAACTTATTTTAGCATTGATATTTTGAAAGCCATGGTTGCTTATTGATATGCTTGATTATTAAAGTCCTCATGTCTTGCTTTGAACCATACAAAAGTCCAAATGTCCATGCTATGAAGAAAAGAATATGAGATGAACATGTTAAGCAGCATTCCACATCAAATTGTTTGCTTTTATCATTTACTTACTCGAGGACAAACATGAATTAAGCTTGGGGATGCTGATATGTCTCCAATGTATCTCTAATTTTTGATTGTTCCATGCTGTTATATTATCATTCTTGGATGTTTTATAATCATTTTATAGTCATTTTATACCATTTTTGGGTACTAACCTATTGACATAGTGCCAGGTGCCAGTTACTATTTTCTGCATGTTTTTTACATCGCAGGAAATCAATATCAAACAGAGTCCAAACGCAGTGAACCTTTTTGTGGAATTTTTTTGGACCAAAAGACATCCGGATGGGCCAAAGAAGTACCGAAGAGGGAGTCCGAGGTGAGCACAAGACACCAGGGCGCGCACCTCGGTGGCCTCCTGAACCGCCTCTTTGCTCTATAAATACCCCAATATTCCAGACACCCCAGGGGAGTCGACGAAACTCAATTCCAGCCGCCGCAAGTTCCAGGACCACCAGATCCAATCTAGACACTGTCATAGAGGGGTTCATCATGTCCATTGGTGCCTCCCCGATGATGCGTGAGTAGTTCTTTATAGACCTTCGGGTCCGTAGTTAGTAGCTAGATGGCTTCCTCCCTCTCTCTTTTGATTCTCAATACAACGGTCTCTTGGAGATCCATATGATGTAATTCTTTTTGCGGCGTGTTTGTTGGGATCCGATGAACTTTGAGTTTATGATCAGATCTATCTTTTTATCCATTAAAGTTATTTGAGTATTCTTTGATCTCTTATATGCATGATTGCTTATATCCTCGTGTTTCTTCTCCGATATTTGGGTTTTGTTTGGCCTACTTGATCTATTTATCTTGCAATGGAAAGAGGTGCTTTATGATGGGTTCGATCTTACGGTGCTTGATACCAGTGACAGAAGGGGAACCGACACATATGTACCGTTGCCATTAAGATAACAAGATGGGGTTTATTTCTACATAAATAGATGTTGTCTATATCATGTCATCGTTCTTATTGTATTACTCCGTTTCTCCATGAACTTAATACACTAGATGCATGCTGGATAGCGGTCGATGTGTGGAGTAATAGTAGTAGATGTAGGCAGGAGTCGGTCTACTAATCTTGGACGTGATGCATATATAATAATCATTGCCTGGATATTGTCATGATTATTTGAAGTTCTATCAATTGCCCAACAGTAATTCGTTTGCCCACCGTTTGCTATTTTTCTCAAGAGAAGCCACTAGTGAAACCTACGGCCCCGAGGTCTCTTCTTTATTATATTTGCCTTCACGATCTATTTTTATTTGCTTTTATTTTCATATCTACTAAACCAAAAATACCTTGCTACAATTTATTCTTATTTATTTTATCCCGCGTTCCCGCGTGATCTATTTATCCAATCTATCATATTTTTATCCCGTCTTTTTGCCAATTTCTAGCGCCGTTATCCGAAAGGGATTGACAACCCCTTTAATACGTCAGGTTGCAAGTATTTGTTATTTGTGTGCGGGTGTTGTTCACGTAGTGTTGCGTGGTTCTCCTACTGGTTCGATAACCTTGGTCTCATCACTGAGGGAAATACCTACCGTTGTTGTGATGCATCATCCCTTCCTCTTTGGGTAAATACCGACGTAGTTCAAGCAAACATCACCTATACTTGTGGGTTATCACTAGCTCGTGTCCCATGACCTACCCTACCTTGCCGGTGACCGGACCAACATTCTGAGGAGCACAGTCGGTCGCCGGACATGGCCAGGGCGGAGTCGGGCGAGCGGGGAGCGAAACCGAGCGAGCGCCACTTAGATTAGGTTTCATGTTGCATGTAATAATATTGATTTGAGGTTTCTAATCTGAGGTATCCGGATGTGGAACGTGTTTTTTGGGTGGTGGCCGGTCACTATACGCGAACGCGTCCGGGCGCGTCCATGGACGTTTGTGGGGTCGGATTTGTCAGGTCTGGCTGTAGATGCTCTTATGAGGGCTAGCTGGCACATCCGGTTAGTGCTTGATCAGTCTGTCACGTTGGACATGGCCCAGCACAGACCATGCATCTTATATTTATTCTTTCTTCTTTCTCTTTCTCAATCCACATCAATGATATGCACGTGACCGAATAATTTGAATACAAAATGAAGAATATGGTTGCATACATGCACAAATAATGATTTAAAATGGACACTTCCGGACACTAACCGGGCGCGTTCACGGACATTTGAGGAGCCAAATTCAAGGAAGCCGACTATAGATTATTATTTTTAGTCTAAGTACACCCTCTTTATTATTCAATGCTAATGTTTAGTGAGAGGAGAGGGTTGTAGGAGCCAGAGATGCCTACCTATACTAAGACCTAGAGCATGTTTAGTGAGACAATGTGCCTCTAAATTTGAATCCCCTCAAAGGATAAGGATATATGAGGAGCCAAATTCGAGGAGACCGATTGTGGATGCTCTAAAGCCTTTGGTAAATTGAACAAGAGTCTTTGCTTTAGCTTTTTGGTGGGTTTTTAACGTCGCCTTGCCGGTGTATGGTTTTTTAGAGGTATAACGACTCTTTATTCATGTAAGTTCATCAAAATCAATACAACATCATGAGGTCGAAGAAACCACGCATGACTTCTTACTCCTAAAGATAGTAAAAGTTTAGCTACACTATCAACCTCAAAGTTTCGAGTCCTACTTCTATGTATAAAATTACAATCCACACACTCTAGTGATCTAGCACGAATCTTCTGAATAATTTTTGAATGTCTCCCACCTTGACGCGTTTCAATGTTTCAAAACAACCGTGGCACAACCAAAAAAATTGGGACCCGAGAGATGTCCAAGTCTTTTGTCAATGTCAATGCTAATGCCCACAACATGCAATAGCTTCTAGTGTTGGCACATCAGTTATACCCATGAAAACAATCGACAACTAGCCCATGTAGTCCTAGATGACCTTGACAAATCGCAGTAGAAGCACCTCTATCTCCATATCTACTCACAACACCATCAACATTAGTCTTCATAGTACTTCATGGCGGTCTAATCCAAGGCTGCCGAACATGGACTCGAGTTGGATGGGGCTCGGCTGGCTGCTGACGAGAGATGGAATTAATATCAGAGATAAAATGCTTGATAAAGAGATGTGTGGACATTGGCGACTGAAACTCCTGCTCATATATAGCTTCCTTCGCGCATACCACAGAGCCCATAGAGTCGCTACCATCTCAGTAAAATCATCCCGCTGCAGCGAATCATGCATAGAAGCGAGCCATAGTTTTGCACTTGTAATTCATCATCATCATATGTTCAACCATTTCTTCCTTCGCTAGTGTCCATGATGCTCTGGCCATTGAACACTCAACTAGTGCGTACTTCCATGAATCACGGATACCACACAAAGCACAATAAGGGGTGTCAGCTATGTTCATGTGATTGAAAATTTCCAAAGTAGGGATTGAGTGTTGCGCAAGACGCCACAAGAAAACCTTCAGCTTTGCATGTACCCAAGAACTCCACAAATTCTCCCATTGTTTTGATGTTGACTCTAAATATGGAGCACCAACATTGCCATCAAGCTAGCTCTCTCTTGAGAGTTTTGTATTTATCAACATACGATAGGCAGAGCGAACCAAAAAACATCCATTATTTCCATGAGCCCATGACAAAAAATCTGGCATGTTCCTAGTGCAAATAGGGATGTCCAAATCATAGTGGCATCCATTGGTAAAAATGAAACCCTCACTAGCTCCTCCCTCTAGCTAGCAATGGTACCATCAATAAGATTCAAGACCATGAAGACAGTATTACGAGCGGCAATTATAGGTCTCATAGAATTTTCCCTCGGCAACCAGTTATGGTTCCAAATTTCTGTAGAAGTTCCATCTCCAATGCGCCTAATAAGACCTTGATCGAAACAGGACATCTCTTTCTTCAATTACCGATCTCCAAATCTGTGATGGATGAGAACCCACAGTCGCATGCAAAATAGGAGTGTCAAGAGAACACACTGATTCAAGGATCTGTGTACTCAAAGAATTTGTGTCTTGAAGAATTCTCCATACTTGCCTAGCAAGAAGAGCCAAATTAAAAATCTCCAAGTTGCGAAAACCCATGCCACCCAAATGTTTCAGTCTCGTCATGACATCCCATGACACCCAGGCAACCTTCCCTTTTTCATTCTTGACACCCACCAAAATTTCCCGATCAAAGATATTAGTATTCAAATGAAACATGAGGGAGTTTGAAACATCCCATAGAATATACTGGGATAGCTTGCACCATTGATTTAATCAAAACTTACATCCCTTCCATGGATAATAGTTTCTCGATCCACCATTGAATTTTATTCCACAATCTATCTTTCAAATATTTGAGAGTTCCAGTTTTGATCTCCCAACATGTGAAGGCATACATAGGTACTTTTCATTTAAAGATTCATTTGCACATTAAGACAGAGCTTTACCTCATTTTGATGTTCTTAGGACAACCCTTACTGAAGAAAATGGAGGACTTGTCTCTGTTTATCCTTTGACCCAAAGCACTGCACTAAGTATTCAACAAGTTTGAAACTTATTTTGCCCCTTCTATACCCGCATTGAAAAACAATAGTCTATCATCTGCGAAGAGGAGGTGGTTCACCGGCGGAGCCGATAGAGCCACTTTAATACCACTAAGCTGAGATGACCGATTGTTAAAGCATCTACATCCGAGCGCCTCAAACCCCCATTATATGCCCCGACAGACGACCCAGTTACTGTAGCGACCTGACCCGAATGGATCACGTCTACTGTGCTACGGTGTCATCCCTGGATCAGTAATGCTGACACCACACAGTACATCGAGGTTTTATAGCAGAGTTGCAATCACACACTTATTACATCGATGGCTCAAAAAGAACTTATTACAATAAATATGGCAGAAGGCCATATAATATCGATAACAGCGGAAGACTCGGAAGATAAATGGGTCCATCAACTCCAGCGGCATCACTGAGTATAGGGCCACGACCTAAACGCACCTCAATCGTCGTCTGAAAAGTCTGCAACATTAACGTTGCAGCCCGAAAACGGGTCAGCACATGGAATATGCTGGCAAAGTAACACATAGAGAGTAATGAAATGAAACAGCTATACTACATGCATATATGGCTGGTGGAAAGCTCTATGGTTACAGTTTGCGTAAAGCCAATTTTTCCCTACTGCAAAGGAATAAATTTTATTTACTATCATGGTGGTTGTGAAACATTGAGAATGGTTGACAGCATTCTCAATCCCAATTAAAAGTAATTAAAACCCAATAACATTAATTAGAAGTAACATGTTGAGATTCACAATGATATTCAAGTACTAGATACTCAAGTTGTCCATAACCGGGGACACGGCTAATCATGATTAGTTTGTAAACTCTGCAGAGGTTTGCGCACTTTTCCCCACATGACTCGATCGCCTCCGTTTGTTTTCTCGCACTACATGGTGTTTAAGAAACGGATGACCGAGACATAGTCTTTCAGAAGCACTAGCACCTTACATGTGGGGTAGACCGGTACACCTACATCCCCTACATCTGCTAGTCCACCCCGTAAGAGTTCGCACAACTTAGTCAACTATGCCAGAGCCCATAGTAGCATGTGGCTGCACACGGAAGTTTCTAGCATGAAAGATCTTATGATCCCTTTGAGCCTGGGTGGCGGTCCAAAAAAAAACAGGCAAGTCCTGATAGACATCAGGTGCCTCAATCCACCCAGATGTGTGTTT
The DNA here is from genome assembly GCF_003073215.2 of Triticum urartu. Classification (NCBI taxonomy): domain Eukaryota; kingdom Viridiplantae; phylum Streptophyta; class Magnoliopsida; order Poales; family Poaceae; genus Triticum; species Triticum urartu. The sequence continues at coordinate 119,815,655 of NC_053023.1, read as the reverse complement.
AAGTTACCACCTTAGATAAACCATTAAAATTATCAATCTCACATATGTCATGGATATCACTCACCCAATCCACGTCTACTAGCATAGCATGGCAATATAAGCAAACGTAGAGTAACTCCCAAAGGTTTCATAATAATACAGGTAATAGGTACTACCTCATCTACTTCCCATCCCACAATTTAATTAGATCCTAATCATGCAATGTGAGAGGATTGATCTAATGCAATAAAACATGGGTTGTAGAAAAGGTATGATCAAAGTGTTACTTGCCTTGCTGATGATCCGCGAGTCCTAGGGTTTCGAAGTAACAAGCGGTGCAATCCGGGTAATCTATCGCAGACAAACAACAAGCATACAATAAGTACTCATCTAATGCACAGGTAAAACTCGAACAAGAGAACGAACCAGGTAGTTCAACTTAAGAACTCCGGTTGCAAAGAAAGAACGAAAAACAAACAGCGGAAGAAAACAACTCGGTTCTAGCAAGTTGAAACTAGGTCAAAATTTTACTGTAACAAAAGCTTGTTCAAGTTGATTAGATGGAACGGCGGTTTCGAGACGAAACTCCAGGCGCTTGAATCACCTGATTCCGATAAACGAGCGAAAAAATAGACTAGGAAGAAGATCGGATCTGAGATCGCGATCGCGGAATAAATCCGACGAAAAGAAAAACAAGAACGGTTAAACGAACGGACGTCGTTAACCTAGAAGAATCCGGTGATCACGTTCGTTAGGACGAACGGTCCGGCGAACGGTCCAAAGGCAACTAAATCGGAGAAGAAAACGAATCCGATCTAGGGTTTCGGAGAAGAAAAACCGATCGAAAAACTGATCTAGAAAACCGGAACGGTTTAGAGAAGAAAAGAATCGGAACGATTAGAAGAAAACGATCCAAGAAAAAGAATAGATGTAGCGCGGGGCTACCTTGGCGAGGTCTCCGGTGAGGGGGCTCCGGCGGCGTCGGCGTAGGGCGGCGGCGTGGGCAAGGTGCGGCGGCGGCACGGGTGTGGGGCGGTGGCGGTAAGGTGCGGCGGCGGCGCGGGGTGTGGGGCGGCGGCGGCGCGGGTGAGGCGGCGCGGCGGCGGTGCAAGGCGCGATGTGGAGGAGAGCTTTGATTTGATGTGTTTAGAAGGGGGGTGCTGGGTATTTATATTGGGGAGGGGAGGGGTTTACTTGGGGTAGAGGACAAGGAATTAGAATAGGAGTAGGAAAGATCTAGAAAATAAACGGAGTAGGACTAAAGAAAACGAAATAAGGAAAAGGGGACAAGGGGCGCCCTAGAATCCTAAAAGGATTCGGTCCTAGCAAGAGGCGGCGGCGGCCGACCGGCTCCTGGCTCGGCGCCTGGCGCCTGGGAGCGCGGCGGTAGGTGGCTTGGCTTGGGCCTTTGGCCCAAGGCGCTGCTCAATTTTTTTTTAAATAGTTTCCTCGCGCAGAAAAAAAAACAAAAAGGGATCTAAACGAACTCCGAAAAATCTAAAGTAAATTTTCCCCGACTCCTAAAAATGAGCCGAACAAAATGAACTTTTCTCCGGACCTAAAATGCAATTTTTGAAAACGCGCATTTTTCCCTATCCAAATAAAATGCAAATAAACACCGGAAAGCAAAATTGATCTATTTATTATATCTTCATTTTTCCTAAATTTGGGAAAGTCATATTATTCCCTCTCTCATATATTTTGACACCGGAAAAATTATTGAAGATAAAATAAATAAATCAAATGATCCTATTTTCAAAATTCGAGAGAACTCTCAAATATGAAAATAACGAAATCTCCAACTCTCTCCGAGGGTCCTTGAGTTGCGTGAAATTTCTAGGATCAACCAAAATGCAAGAAAATATGATATGCATATGATCTAGTGTATAACATTCCAAATTGAAAATTTGGGATGTTACAGTTACCAACCAGTAAAAAAACCCAACCCAGACGAACGCCTCATACCGGACACAAACACCTAGGCTAACCAGCACCCCTCATTTCCAGTCCCAAATTTGGGGTGGATATGGGAAGGCCCATCAGATCTGGCCCACGCTAGCCCACCCGACCACACATATATTCATCCCCATACATTCCCCGGACCAAACCCTAATCACTCCGCTCCACTCCTCGGCCAACCTCCCTTCCAACGATCCCCGACCTTCTCCGGCATGGCGAGCAATGGTTTGAGTCCTTCATCACCTAATGTGTGGACTGGGACCTCATCTTACTTGGGTCCAAGGAGGAGATGGTCGTCCGCATTGCGCTCCGCGCGTGCTAGTGAGGAGAACGCCCAATAGCAGTCAGACTCGATTTAGCAGGAATCCATAGCGTCCGCCCAAATGGCGCTTGCATTCGGCGCGAGGTGCGTCGTTGCTGCCTCCCGGATGGCAAGGTCCGTGAGGTGTCCAAACGCCGTGGAGGAGGTGTTGGGGAACGCAGTAATTTCAAAAAAATTCCTACACACATGCAAGATCATGGTGATGCATAGCAACGAGAGGGGAAGAGTGTTGTCCACGTACCACCGTAAGAGGAAGCGTTATGACAACGCAGTTGATGTAGTCGTACGTCTTCACGATCGACCGATCCTAGTATCGAAAGTACAGCACCTCCGGGATCTGCACACGTTCGGCTCGGTGACGTCCCACGAACTCTCGATCCAGCTGAGTGTCGAGGGAGAGCTTCGTCAGCACGATGGCGTGATGATGGTGATGATGATGCTACCGTCACAGGGCTTCGCCTAAGCACTACGATGATATGACCGAGGTGGATTATGGTGGAGGGGGGCACCGCACACGGCTAAGGGATCAATGATCAACTTGTGTGTCTATGGGGTGCCCCCTCCCCCATATATAAAGGAGTGGAAGAGGGGAGGGGGGGCCTCTCTAGGCGCGCCCAAGGAGTCCTACTCCCACCGGGAGTAGGATCCCCCCCCCATTCCCTTTGTTGGTTTTAGGAGAGAAGGAAGGAGAGGGAAGAAGGAAGGAAAGGGGGGCCGGCCCCCTCCCAATTCGGATTAGGCTTGGGGGGCGCGCCCCCTCCTTTGCTTATTTCCCCTCTCTTCCACTAAGGCCCAATAAGGCCCATATACCTCCCGGGGGGTTCCGGTAACCTCCCGGTACTCCGGTATACTCCCGATTCCACCTGGAACCATTTCTATATCCAAACATAGGCTTCCAATATATCGATATTTACGTCTCGACCATTTCGAGACTCCTCGTCATGTTCGTGATCAAATCCTGGACTCCGAACTACCTTCGGCACATCAAAACACATAAACTCGTAATACTGATCATCATCGAACGTTAAGCGTGCGGACCCTACGGGTTTGAGAACTATGTAGAGATGACCGAGACATGTCTCCGCTCAATAACCAATAGAGGAACCTGGATGCTCATATTGATTCCTACATATTCTACAAGGATCTTTATCGGTCAAACCGCATAACGATATACATTGTTCCCTTTGTCATCGGTATGTTACTTGCCCGAGATTTGATCGTCGGTATCCCAATACCTTGTTCAATCTCGTTACCGGTAAGTCTCTTTACTTGTTCTGTAATGTTACATCCCGTAACTAACCCATTAGCTACATTGCTTACAAGGCTTATAGTGATGTACATTACCGAGAGGGCCCAGAGATACCTCTCCGACAATCAGAGTGACAAATCTAATCTTGATCAATGTCAACTCAACAAACACCATCGGAGACACCTGTAGAGCACCTTTATAATCACCCAGTTACGTTGTGACGTTTGGTAGCACACAAATTGTTCCTCAGGTATTCGGGAGTTGCATGATCTCATAGTTATAGGACCATGTATAGTTATGGAGAAAGCAATAGCAACAAACTAAACGATCATCGTGCTAAGCTAACGGATGGGCCAAGTCAATCACATCATTCTGTAATGATGTGATCCCGTTAATCAAATGACAACTCATGTCTATGGTTAGGAAACATAACCATCATTGATTCAACGAGCTAGTCAAGTAGAGGCAAAATAGTGACACTTTGTTTGTCTATGTATTCACACATGTACTAAGTTTCTGGTTAATACAATTCTAGCAGGAATAATAAACATTTATCATGATATAAGGAAATATAAATAACAACTTTATTATTGCCTCTAGGGTATATTTCCTTCAGTCTCCCACTTGCACTAGAGTCAATAATCTAGTTCACATCGTTATGTGATTTAACATCAATAGTTCACATCTTTATGTGATTAACACCCAAAGGGTTTACTAGAGTCAATAATCTAGTTCACATCGCTATGTTATTAACACCCAAAGAGTGATCATGTTTTGCTTGCGAGAGAAATTTAGTCAACGGGTCTGCCACATTCATAGTTGTATGTATTTTGCAAATTTCTATGTCTACAATGCTTTGCACAGAGCTACTCTAGCTAATTGCTCCCACTTTCAATATGTATCTAGATCGAGACTTATAGTCATCCAGATCGGTGTCAAAGCTTGCATCGATGTAACTCTTTACGACGAACTCTTTGTCATCTCCATAACCGAGAAACATTTCCATATTCCACTCAAGATATTTTTGACCGCTGTCCAGTGATCCACTCATGGATCACTATTGTACCCTCTTGCCAAACTTATGGTGAGGTACACAATAGGTCTGGTACACAGCATAGCATACTTTATAGAACTTATGACTGAGGCATAGGGAGTGACTTTTCACTCTCTTTCTATTTTCTGCCGTGGTCGGGTTTTGAGTCTTTACTCAACTTCACACCTTGTAATACATGCAAGAACCCTTTCTTTGCCTGATCCATTTTGAAATTCTTCAAAACTTTATCAAGGTATGTGCTTTGTGAAAGTCAAATCAAGCGTCCTGATCTATCTATATAGATCTTGATGCCTAATATATAAGCAGCTTCATCGAGGTCTTTCATTGAAAAATTCTTATTCAAGTATCCTTTTATGCTATTCAGAAATTCAGTATCATTTCTGATCAGCAATATGTCATCTACATATAATATCAGAAATGCTATGGAGCTCCCACTCACTTTCTTGTAAATACAGGCTTCTCCAAAATTCTGTACAAAACCATATGCTTTGATCGCACTATCAAAGCGTATATTCCAACTCCGAGAGGCTTGCACCAGTCCATAAATGGATCGTTGGAGCTTGCACACTTTGTTAGCACCTTTTGGATCGACAAAACCTTCTGGTTGCATCATATACAACTCTTCTTTAAGGTATCCATTAAGGAATGCAATTTTGACGTCCATTTGCCAAATTTCATAGATATAAAATGCGGCAATTGCTAACATGATTCGGACGGACTTAAGCATCACTACGGGGAGAAGGTCTCATCGTAGTCAACTCCTTGAACTTGTCGAAAACCTTTCGTAACAAGTCGAGCTTTGTAGACAGTAACATTACCGTAAGCGTCAGTCTTCTTCTTGAAGATCCATTTATTCTCTATGGCCTGCCGATCATCGGGCAAGTCAACCAAAGTCCATACTTTGTTCTCGTACATGGATCCCATCTCAGATTTCATGGCCTCATGCCATTTTGCGGAATCTGGGCTCATGATCGCTTCCTCATAGTTCGTAGGTTCGTCATGGTCAAGTAACATGACTTCCAGAACAGGATTACCGTACCACTCTGGTGCGGATCTTACTCTGGTTGACCTACGAGGTTCGATAGTAACTTGATCAGAAATTTCATGATCGTCATCATTAGCTTCCTCACTTACTGGTGTAGGAATCACTGGAACTGATTTCAGTGATGAACAATTTTCCAATAAGGGAGAAGGTACAATTACCTCGTCAAGTTCTACTTTCCTCCCACTCACTTCTTTCGAGAGAAACTCCTTCTCTAGAAAGGATCCATTCTTAGCAACGAATATCTTGCCTTCGGATCTGTGATAGAAGGTGTACCCAACAGTCTCCTTTGGGTATCCTATGAAGACACATTTCTCCGATTTGGGTTTGAGCTTATCAGGTTGAAGATTTTTCACAAAAGCATCGTAGCCCCAAACTTTAAGAAACGACAGATCGGGTTTCTTGCCAAACCACAGTTCATAAGGTGTCGTCTCGACGAATTTAGATGGTGCCCTATTTAATGTGAATGCAGTTGTCTCTAAAGCGTAACCCCAAAATGATAGCGGTAAATCAGTGAGAGACATCATAGATCGCACCATATCTAGTAAAGTACGATTATGACGTTCGGACACACCATTATGTTGTGGTGTTCCAGGTGGCGTGAGTTGCGAAACTATTCCACATTGTTTCAAATGAAGACCAAACTCGTAACTCAAATATTCGCATCTGTGATCGGATCATAGAAACTTTATTTTCTTGTTACAATGATTTTCCACTTCACTCTGAAATTCTTTGAACTTTTCAAATGTTTCAGACTTATTTTTCATTAAGTAGATATACCCATATCTGCTCAAATAATCTGTGAAGTTCAGAAAATAACGATACCCGCCGCGAGCCTCAACACTTATCGGATCGCATACATCAGTATGTATCATTTCCAATAAGTCAGTTTCTCGCTCCATTGTTCTCGAGAACGGAGTCTTGGTCATCTTGCCCATGAGGCATGGTTCACAAGCATCAAGTGATTCATAATCAAGTGATTCCAAAAGTCCATCAGCATGGAGTTTCTTCATGCGCTTTACACCAATATGACCTAAACGGCAGTGCCACAAATAGGTTGCACTATCATTATTAACTTTGCATCTTTTGGCTTTAATATTATGAATATGTGTATCACTACGATCGATATTGAATAAACCATTCGCCTTGGGTGTATGACCAAAGAAGGTTTTATTCATGTAAACAGAATAACAATTATTCTTTGACTTAATGAATAATCGTATTGCAATAAACATGATCCAATCATATTATGCTCAACGCAAACACCAAATAACATTTATTTTAGGTTCAACACTAATCCCAAAGGTAAAGGGAGTGTGCGATGGTGATCTTATCAACCTTGGAATCATTTCGAACACACATCGTCACCTCGTCCTCAACTAGTCTTTGTTCATTTTGCAACTCCTGTTTCGAGTTACTACTCTTAGCAACTGAACTAGTATCAAATATTCAAATACCGAGGGGTTTGCTATAAACACCAATAAAGTACACATCAATAACATGTATATCAAATATACCTTCGTTCACTTTGCCATCCTTCTTATCCGCCAAGTATCTAGGGCAGTCCACTTCCAGTGACCATTTCCTTTGCAGTAGAAGCACTCAGTTTCAGACTTGGGTCTAGCTTTGGGGTTCTTCATGGGAGTGGCAACTTGCTTGCCATTCTTCTTGAAGTTTCCTTTCTTTCCCTTGCCCTTTTACTTGAAACTAGTGGTCTTGTCAACCATCAACACTTGATGTTTTTCTTGATTTCTACCTTCGCTGATTTCAGCATCGCGAAGAGCTTTGGGAATCGTTTCCGTTATCCCTTGCATATTATAGTTCATCATGAAGTTCTAGTAACTTGGTGATAGTGACTAGAGAACTCCGTCCATCACTATCTTATCGGGAAGATTAATTCCCACTTTATTCAAGTGATTGTAGTACTCAGACATTTTGAGCACATGCTCACTCGTTGAGCTATTATCCTCCATCTTGTAGGCAAAGTACTGTCAGAGGTCTCATACCTCTTGACACGGGCATGAGTATGAGATACCAATTTCAACTCTTGGAACATCTTATATGCTCTGTGGCGTTTAAAACATTTTTGAAGTCCCGGTTCTAAGCCATAAAGCATGGTGCACTAAACTATCAAGTAGTCATCATACCAAGCTTGTCAAACATTCATAACGTCTGCGTCTGCTCCTACAATAGGTATGTCACCTAGCGGTGCATCAAGGACATAATTCTTCTGTGCAGCAATGAGGATAATCCTCGGATCATGGACCTAGTCGGCATCATTGCTACTATCATCTTTCAACATAGTTTTTCTATAGGAACATATCAAAAAAATAAACCGGGAGCTACATTGCGAGCTATTGATCTACAACATAGTTATGCTAATACTATTAGGACTAAGTTCATGATAAATTAAAGTTCAATTAATCATAATACTTAAGAACTCCCACTTAGATAGACATCCCTCTAGTCATCTAAATGATCATGTGATCCAAATCAACTAAACCATGTTCGATCATCACGTGAGATGGAGTAGTTTTCAATGGTGAACATCACTATGTTGATCATATCTACTATATGATTCACGCTCAACCTTTCAATCTCAGTGTTCCGAGGCCATATTTGCATATGTTAGGCTCGTCAAGTTTAACCCGAGTATTCCGCGTGTGCAAAACTGGCTTGCACCCGTTGTATGTGAACGTAGAGCTTATCACACCCGATCATCACGTGCTGTCTCGGCACGGCGAACTGTCGCAACGGTGCATACTTAGGGAGAACACTTATACCTTGAAATTTAGTGAGATATCATCTTATAATGCTACCGCCGAACTAAGCAAAATAAGATGCATAAATATAAACATCACATGCAATCAAAATATGTGACATGATATGGCCATCATCATCTTGTGCCTTTGATCTCCAAAGTACCATCATGATCTCCATCATCACCGGCATGACACCATGATCTCCATCATATTGATCTCTATTAACATGTTGTCACATGGTCGTCTCGCCAACTATTGCTTTTGCAACTATTGCTATCGCATAGCGATAAAGTAAAGCAATTGTATGGCGCTTGCATCTCATGCAATAAAGAGACAACCATAAGGCTTCTGCCAGTGGACGATAACTTCGTTACAAAATATGATCATCTCATACAATAAAATTTAGCATCATGTCTTGACCATATCACATCACAACATGCCCTGCAAAAACAAGTTAGACGTACTCTACTTTGTTGTTGCAAGTTTTACGTGGCTGCTACGGGCTGAGCAAGGACCGTTCTTACCTACGCATCAAAAACCACAACGCGGCATATTGATTGCTTTTTGATCTTCAGAAAGAACCATGTTCATTGAATCCGATTCAACTAAACTTGGAGAAACTGACACCCACCAGCCACCTATGTGCGAAGCACGTCGGTAGAACCAGTCTCGCGTAAGCGTACGCGTAATGTCGGTATGAGACGCTTCATCCAACAATACCACCGAATCAAGAAACAACTAGTGACGGCAAGCAATATGTATATACCTACGCCCACAACTCCTTTGTGTTCTACTCGTGCATATAACATCTAAGCATAGACCTGGCTCGGATGCCATTGTTGGGGAACGCAGTAATTTCAAAAAAAATCCTACACACACGCAAGATCATGGTGATGCATAGCAACAAGAGGGGAAGAGTGTTGTCCACATACTCTCGTAGACTGTAAATGAAAGCGTTATGACAACGCGGTTGATGTAGTCGTATGTCTTCACGATTGACCGATCCTAGTACCGAAAGTACGGACCTCCGCGATCTGCACACGTTCGGCTCGGAGACGTCCCACAAACTCTCGATCCAGCTGAGTGTCGAGGGAGAGCTTCGTCAGCACGACGGTGTGATGACGGTGATGATGATGCTACCGTCGCAGGGCTTCGCCTAAGCACTACGATGATATGACCGAGGTGGATTATGGTGGAGGGGGGCAACGCACACGGCTAAGGGATCAATGATCAACTTGTGTGTCTATGGGGTGCCCTCCTCCCCTGTATATAAAGGAGTGGAGGAGGGGGAGGGGCGGCCTCTCTAGGCCCGCCCAAGGAGTCCTACTCCCACCGGGAGTAGGATCCCCCCTTCCCTTTGTTGGTTTTTGGAGAGAAGGAAGGAGAGGGAAGAAGGAAGGAAAGGGGGGCTGGGCCCCCTCCCAATTCGGATTGGGCTTGGGGGCGCCCCCTCCTTTGCTTCTTTCCCCTCTCTTCCACTAAGGCCCAATAAGGCCCATATACCTCCCGCGGGGTTCCGGTAACCTCCCGGTACTCCGGTATACCCCTGATTTCACCCGGAACCATTTCGATGTCCAAACATAGGCTTCCAATATATAGATCTTTACGTCTCGACCATTTCAAGACTCCTCGTCATGTCCGTGATCAAATCCGAGACTCCGAACTACCTTCGGTACATCAAAACACATAAACTCATAATACTGATCGTCACCGAACGTTAAGCGTGCGGACCCTACGGGTTCGAGAACTATGTAGACATGACCGAGAAATGTCTCCGGTCAATAACCAATAGCGGAACCTGGATGCTCATATTGGTTCCTACATATTCTACGAAGATCTTTATCGGTCAAACCGCATAACGATATATGTTGTTCCCTTTGTCATCGGTATGTTACTTGCCCGAGATTTGATCGTCGGTATCCCAATACCTAGTTCAATCTCATTACCGGCAAGTCTCTTTACAAGTTCCGTAATGTTACATCCCGTAACTAACTCATTAGCTACATTTCTTGCAAGGCTTATAGTGATGTACATTACCGAGAGGGCCCAGAGATACCTCTCCAACAATCGGAGTGACAAATCCTAATCTTGATCCATGTCAACTCAACAAACACCATCGGAGACACCTATAGAGCACCTTTATAATCACCCAGTTACATTGTGACGTTTGGTAGCACACAAAGTGTTCCTCTGGTATTCGGGAATTGCATGATCTCATAGTTATAGGAACATGTATAGTTATGGAGAAAGCAATAGCAACAAACTAAACGATCATCGTGCTAAGCTAACGGATGGGTCAAGTCAATCACATCATTCTCTAATGATGTGATCCCGTTAATCAGATGACAACTCATGTCTATGGTTAGGAAACATAACCATCATTGATTCAACGAGCTAGTCAAGTAGAGGCAAACTAGTGACACTTTATTTGTCTATGTATTCACACATGTACTAAGTTTCCGGTTAATACAATTCTAGCATGAATAATAAACATTTATCATGATATAAGGAAATATAAATAACAACTTTATTATTGCCTCTAGGGCATATTTCCTTCAGGAGGCGCATCCCCTTCGTTGGCAAGCCGACTTGGAGGCCTTCCGTGGCCCGTCAGCGTTGGGTGGGGGGAGGTCGCGAAAGCCCTCACTGCAGACGCTAGTGAGGTGGAGTCGCAATCTCCGACGCCGATACGGGTGCCTGGTCAGCAACCCCGGGCACCGCAACTGCGTCGTGGTGGATGTGTCGGGCTTCACCCATGACAGATCCATCGTCGACCTCACGTCATCCGGTGACGTGCAGGCCACGGGCTCCGGCGAGGAAGAGTAGGGCATGAGAGACAGCAACGCCTCGAGTCGAGTGAGCTGGTGTGTGTCCCATGTCCTACTCTGCCTCGCCGGCGACTGCACCAACACTCCGAGGGGCACAGTCGGCCGCCGAACATGGACACGGCAGAGCTGGACGAGCTCCAGTCAAAATCAGGTTTCACGTTGTATGTAATTGTATGGATTTGAGGATTCGTAGTTGAGGTATCTGGTTGTGGAAACGATAATTTGTGGTGTCGCTGATCACTGCCTACGGACGCGCCTGAGCATTTGAAGGGTCGGATTTTATGTATCCAGTTGTAGATGCTCTTAGATTTTAGCAGGCACGAGAGGCCCCATGCTGCCAATAAAAATAGATAGGGTGAAAGAGGATCTCCGTGGCGGATACCTCTTAATGGTTTAAAATTATGCAACCTTTTATCATTGAACATAACTCAAAACGAAACCGAGCTTACCATGCTCATCACCGTGGAAATCCACTAATGTGCAAAGTCCATTTTTTTCCTTGATTTGACAGGTGTTTGTTTTTTCTTTTTCTTTTTTGAGTGGCGACAGGTGTTTGGTTTTTTTTTGAAGGGGTAAAACCAATTTATTCGTCAAAAGCCACACTCTGTGGGATACAAATAGGGTTATGAGGTTGGCCCAACCAAACGTGGCGCCTCGGCCCTCTACTTAGAGATAACTTGGCTAATCTATGCGACAGATGTTTGGTAGTACTAGCAGTGTAATGAGTCCTCTCCTATTCGGGGGCGCGTACTCTAGGTAGAGCGCACCCAGGGCTTGTGGGCTGTGGCCCATTTAGAGTAGAGCGTTGCTACGTCTCTGGTTATTTTTTCATAAAATATAAATATAAGTTAAACCTGTAAAAAAAATTGTCTCAAAAAAAACCTGTAAAAAATGTTTATTCGCGTTTTATGGAAGGATATAAGGAAAATAAATAAATAATTTTAAAAATATCACAATATTTAAAAACATTCAGTAGTTTATAAAATATACACATATTTTAAAAAATATTCATATATTTAATCAAAATACTAATTAAATTTTAAAAACATATTTGGTAATTTAATATATGTTCATATTTATTTACAAAACTTACACTATATTTTAGAAAAAATTCATGGACTCTTTAAAAAATGTATGAAATTTAAAAATTGTTCACAATTTCTCTATTTCTTTACAAATTTTGAGAAGAAAAATAGAATAAATAAAGGGACTTAATAAAAGTAAAGAAAAAGGAGAAACAATAAAAATCCATGTGCTAATGACTAGCACAACCATCACGGGTACAACATGTTTTGTACTTAAATAAATGTTCGTATTTCGTTAACAAAATTTTCACTCTCTTTTCAAAATATGTTCATGTACTTTCTTAAAAAGGCATGAAATTTAAAAATTGTTCACAATTTATTGTAAAAATTCACTAATTTTGAGACGGAAGATAAAATAAGTAAAAGTACACATTAAAAGTAAAGGAAAAGGGAAAAAAGGAAAACCATACAATATTTTAGAAATATTCACATATTTTAGGAACGTCCATATATTTTATAAAATGTGCATTGACTTCTAAAAAGTGTTTAATTTTTTTAGGCTATCTAAAAAGCATTTAGTAATCTAATAAATTTTCATGTTTGTTTGACAAAACCTTCACTCTCTTTTTAGAAAAATGTTCATGGACTTTTCTTCCAAAATGCTTGAAATTTAAAAATTGTTTGTAATTTATTAAAAATCACGAATTTAAATATGGAAAATAAAAATGTAAAAAATTGAATTAAATGAAAAGGAGAAACAATAAAATGACATGCGCTAACCTTCACTATCTTTTTAAATATGTTCATGGACTTCTTTGAAATGCATGAAAATTAAAAAAGAATCAAATTTTGAAAATTCACTAATTTTGAGAAGTAAAATAAAGTAAATAAAAGGACATGAGACAAGTAAATAAAAGGACATGGCAATCATACAATATTTTTTGAAAACATTCACATTTTTCTTGAAATATTCTATGAAAATATTCATTAACTTCTAAAATATGTTTGTTAATTTAATAAATGTTCATATTTGTTTAACAAAACCTTCGACATATTTTTAGAATATGTTCAGATTTTTTAAAATGCATGATATTTCAATATTGTACGTATTTGCTTTTATAAAGATCATGAATTTTGAGTGCACAATAAAAAATAATAAAAGGATATAATAAAATTAAATAAAATGTAGAAACAATAAAAAACCATGAGCCTCTTTTTTTATCGTTTTGGGGCTACAAGCCTCTTTTGTGGCCTAATGCTCTATTTTTGAAGGGTCGTATCGCTTTTTGCCCGCAGTTTTTCTCTCACTCTCTTTTATTTTCTTTTAGTACTATTACTTTTTTCTCTCAATCTTTTTCGAACACAGTACAAACGTAGATGTACATACATATGCACATACGCTCATTCATATGAATAGGCATACACACCTAACTCATATGAGCATCTTCAGGAGATTGAGTCACTACACACGTCTTTATAATCAACGGAAACGTTTCGTAAGCGCAAAGGTATGATACACAATCCACAAGATACGCAGGGTGTGCCGTTTCATGACTGCTGATGTGGGACTATTCAAAGGGAGTAGCACTCTGGTCCGCTTTGCCCTATTGTTTTTTTAGGCTTCCACATTGCCTGACTATTGCTGTTTAGTGTAACTAGGGATTTTATTCAAAATTTAGAAATAAGCGGAATACAATCAATATCTATTTTTTTAGGGGACAGTCAATACCTGATAGAACCTCTAGCCACACATGGCGGCCTACTCAAAGAGAGCAGCTCCTTTTGTTAAAGAATGGACTTCAAAATTAGTTTCCCTTTGCCCGGCTAGTGTGCGCACTAGCGCTCTGACCCGCCTGAGCCTGCTAAGAGCAACTCTAGCAGACCCCATATATCTCGCGAACCCGCAAAATTCCGGCGAGTATATGAAATTGGCTCAATTTTCTTGTCAGAACAGAGCCCGTATACTCGTCCAGTTCGTAAAAAATTTTTACCGCGGCCTGTAAACCGCCCCTCCCCCGAAGCAGTATCTCTATAGGTTTGCGGGGCAGATACGGGTTGAAACCCTATCCCCCGCCGCCGTGTTTCGCCGCAATTCCCCACTCCCTTCCTCGCATTTCTCGCCACTGGTGAGCCCGTTTCCGCCTCCAGCCGCCATGTGGGGCCGTATGTGGAGTTCCGGCCGTAGCTTCGGTGGGGGCGGCGACCCCAAGCGCGAGCGATGTGTCCGCGCGGACGGTGCGAGGAAGTGTGCGGCCAAGAAGTGGACCAACCAAGGCCTCGAGCCGCTGGCGTCACTCCTCCGTCGCGAGACGGAGGAGTACGACCGCCGGCATGAGCTCCTCCGGTCGCCCTCCTCGGCCGTGGGCTCTTCCTCCGCCGCGAGGGGTCGTTCCGGCGCGACGCTTTCTCCCCATGAAGAGGAAGTGGTCGGAGGTGTCGGAGGAGATCGAGCTCGTCGCCGTCAAGCAGGAGCAGAAGGAGATCGAGCGCCGAGGCGTCGTCGGGCCCGAAGATTTTGTGGCCGATGTCGACGCGGTCACGGCTGCCATTGCCGAATGAAGCTTGCGCGAGGAGGTGAAGCGCCGGCACCATGACGAGGAGCTCGAAGACTTCATCCTCAAGTAGGCGGTCGCGACCAACCTTGCTGCCAAGGACAAAGACGACGAGTGGTGGCGCATCCGCGAGAAGCAGAGGCAGAAGTTCATCGATCTTGTCAGCTCTAACGAGACGGACTAAGAACCTCCACCGCATCGTACTCGGCCCGCGAGCTCATTCATTTTTGTACATCGACCTTGGCCTCGCCGTCGCGAGATCCCCCACCCCCTAGTACTAGTGGTGCAATGTAGTATATATGATCATGTAGTATGTGATGAATTAGTGTGGTTGTAATTTTTCCCGCGATTTTTTTAAATTATACAGTTTTATATACGGGTCTACTCTGCCGCGTATGATTCCGACCCGTAAAACAGTTCCACGTTAAACTGTAAACGCCGTATACGGGTCAGTTTTTTACAGGGTCCGCTGCAGATGCTCTAATCAGAGGTTTCTCAAAAGAAAAGAAAAATGGACAACAACCGATCCTTGGTCGTCGCAGAAAGAAAAATAACAATCGAATATCCAATGACTGAACCTTTCGTCTATGTCTCCGCCATAGTTACCAGGGTCAAAACCAGCCGCCAAATCATGGTTGGTGGAATGGATCAGAAGCCGGAGCACGTCTTCGTCGCGTGGTTTCTCCGCGCGCGTCGCCCGCCTGCCTGGTCAGCGCGGCCTGGAGCTCCCAGCCGGGTCGCCGTCCTCTCCTCACCAACCGCCAGACTCCGGTACCACCGTACTTAATAGAGACGCCCATCGGACAGGGAGAGGATATTTTCGGTGAGAGGGACCAAAGCAGACCCGCGGAGGGAAGGCCATGGAGGACGGAGGCCTGCGCGCGAGCATTCTCGTCAAGGTACATCTAACTAGCAGATCCGACCCCGAGCCTTTCCATTTTAATTTTTTTTGTCGGTGAATTTGCTTGCTAGGGTTCCCTGGGGCGAAATGTGGAGCAGAAATTGTTGGTGGATTTGATTGTATATATTACTGTATATCGTAACTTCCTAAGACTGATTGCTGTTGCGCGCTGGGGAACATTGTATTTCTGATGCTAACATCATAATCAGGGAGTGCGCATATGGAGTCTATTTCGGGATGCTATTTGTTTTGCACAACTTGGGTTAGGTTAGTTGCACCCCTTGACATGAATATCATCGATAGACGAAGGGTAGTTGATACAAATTTCAGAACCTGAGAAGATTGATGCAATGTTAAGCGTTTATTTCTCCCAGTAATGGATTCATCAAGGAACATAGAGTTAGACTGTTGGGCTTAGGAAAATTATGTACTAGGCTGTCTTTGATTTACTCCTCACAAACAATGCTTATGTTGAGACATGGCCTTCTATCAGGATGGTGCAACATGCCATGGTGAAGAATCACAGTCTCTACTGGAAGTATCTCAACACCCAGAGCTTAAACCTAGAGGTTCTGACTGGAGACCACCTGCAATCATTCTTGGTGAGCCTTCTTGTATTAAGCATATTTTTGCTTCTTTAAATTCACAATCTTCTTCCTTGAAGACCATGGAAGAACTGACAACCAAATCATATAGTCGTATATATGGAGCATCCTTTTTTACATTCTTTAGCATGACATGACCTCAGATCGCATGGTTAGTTGCTCTATTCCTGATTCTGCTAGGATAGCTATTCTTGGCATCCAAGGCATGTTCATAGTATTCTTCTATTTCACAGTTATCTTCCTGGGTGATATTCTCTTTGTTTCTGCTGGTTCTCATGCATTAGAAGGATACTGATTGACTAAAACCTGCAGGACTTGAATGCTTGGAGAGTATGGCTTTCAATGGCATCGCCACAAACCTAGTTGTGTATATCCGCTCAGTTCTCCATGGTGGCATTGCCTCAAGTGCTTCAATTGTTTCTCTTTGGTATGGGACTAGCTTCTTTGTGCCTATACTTGGAGCAGGCATAGCGGATGCTTACTGGGGAAATTACAAGACTGTCTTGATCTCCCTTGTTATGTACCTACTTGTAAGATCAGTCTTCCTGCTAAGCCCATAGACCTTATTCATATTTCAATCCTCTTTCTTATGTTTGCGAAATATTTTTACTAATCTAACCATTCTGTTGATGAATACTACTGAGGGAAAGATTATGATGAAATACTGTTGCGTATTGCAGGGCATGGTACTCATTACAGTTGGATCATTTATACCTTCTGCTCCAGCCTTATGCAACTTAGGCTCATGCTCGTCATCAAAAGGAACTGAGAATCTAATTTTCTTCTCGGGTTTGTATCTATCTGCTGTTGGTTGTGGAGGAGTAAGGTCCGCATTGCTTCCACTTGGGGCAGACCAATTCAACAATGAGAACAGTCTAGATACGCCAAAGAGGAGGAATTTCTTCAGTTTGTTTTATATCTGTGTCATCTTTGGTGTGATTACTTCTGGTACCATTGTAGTCTGGGTTCAGGAAAATGTGAGCTGGGCTATAGGATATGGTATTGCTACCACATGCATAGCTCTGGCTTTGGTAGGCTTTGTGGCCGGAACACCAATATTCCGGCGGCGTGAGCCTAGTGGTTCCCCAATGAAGAGTATTTTCCAGGTTACTTTTGCTGCTTTTAAGAACATGAGCTTAGAAATCCCTGCCGATAGCTCTCTTCTTTATGAGGCCAGGAGCAAGAACACACACAAGAGAGGACCGAGATTAGCTCATACTGATGATTTCAGGTACTGCACTGCCTGTTTTTTGTTACTTATTCAGTGAAATTTGCACATATGGTACGTTACCTTTATTTACATTTTGTAGCTCCAATTGAAGTAATCATGTCCGTGCTAAGTAAGCTGTTAATTATCTAATAATTTCTTAAAGAGAAGTCAGCATAAAAAATCATTGATTATGGATCAACATAATATGTACCTCATTAAGCTTATGAAGGGAAGTTGGAGAGAAAGGTGCTCCCGAGACACTAAAAAAATGCAGTTATTTTATCACAAAGCAACATACTTTTACTGTCATTGCGTTACTATCCTATGGTTTTGTATGAAGTCGGCAACGAATGTTCACATATCATATCACTAATCCTATCTTTTTTCTCAGGTTCTTGGATAAGGCAGCCGTTATTTCTGATCTTCCCTTTGACAACAGCAGTTGCCAAAGTTCTTGGAGGATCTGTACTGTAACTCAAGTCGAGGAATTGAAAATACTAATCCGACTGCTTCCAATTTGGGCGACTGGAGTATTCTTTGCTTCTGCAATCTCACAAATGCACACTACCTTCATTCAGCAGGGAACCGTGATGAACACCAAGATTGGCTCGCTGTCCATTCCACCAGCTTCCTTGTATTCCTTTGAAGTGATATGTGTGACACTTTGGGTTCTTCTTATGAACAAAGTCATTGTACCAGCGACCAGGACATTCTTCACAAGTGGAGCGGAGCTAACACAGTTGCAGAGGATCGGGATTGGCCGTTTCCTAATGATCTTTGCCATGGCAATGGCTGCTCTTTTAGAAGCAAAGAGGCTAGAGAGCGTCCAGCATGGCAATCCATTAAGCATCGTGTGGCAGCTGCCGCAGTACTTCGTCATCGCTGGGGCAGAATGCTTCGTCATCATTGCTCAGCTGGAGTTCTTCCATGGCCAGGCACCTGACTCCATGAAGAGCATGTTGACGGCGTTTGCGTTGCTCACCACTGCTCTCGGCAACTACTTGAGCTCAGCTATCATCACCCTTATTGCGAGGCTGACTAGGGAATGGCAGAGCCCTGGATGGATACCTGATGACCTGAACGAAGGGCACCTTGACTACTTCTACTGGTGCCTTACAGCCATCTCATTTGTGAATTTTATTGTCTATGTCTATTTTGCTAGTAAATACAGATTAAAGAAAATTGTTATTGATGGCTAAAATCCATTGTAACCACACCACACCAATTGAAAGTGTATATATAGGCCACAGAACTAGAAAAACATTTTCTGTATCCAGAAATCGGCTTAGGGTATCTGAGAATGATGTGTTGTGTTGATAATACCGTGATGGCACCTTCAGAAAGATGATTCTGTGAAGTTCTGAATGCTGCGAAGAGTGTCGATCTTACACACCTCCTAGCATTTCTAATGGCTGTTCTCCTGTTCATGTTCAGGATACAATATACGTACAGTTTACAAATGTTTGTATGCAACATTTGCTTTAGTTTATATTCATATTTTGGGAAACGTTTGTACTCATCCGGCTGATCTTTCGGTGCGTGTCAACCGTCTCCGTGGGCGTTCGATCAGTTTTGATCGGATGGCCAGGAGCCACCCTCATCTACTTCACGTTCCTGCAACTCCACCCATGTTCCAGAAGCACTTCTGCAACTTAGCACTTGCTGCAGAAGGACTACATGGCCAGGTACGCGGGTGCTCGCCCGTGCTCGCTGTCGGCCCCTCCAACAGTCGTCGTTCGCCGGCGAGGCAGACCTTCACCGTCCCAATTTCATCCCTCATATTTTCTTTCATCGTCTCACTTGTCATCGGCCTGGCAGCCGGCCGCCCTGCCGCTCGCATCTCCGTGCCCTACATCTAGATCGGGATCGCCAAGCCACCACCCAATGTCGGCGAAAGTGCCTGAGATCCGTGCAGCCCAGTCATCGTTTCAGTGGCGCGTGGCCTATCTGTCGATGATGTCGGTGTCAGGGGAACCCTCCCTGCTGATCTGTCCCGGCCCTGCGCGGCATCTTTGTGAAACAAAGCCATTGTTGCAATAGTTGTTTATAAAATAAAGCTCTTGTTGCAGCCCAGTCATCGTTTCTATCTGTCGATGATGTCGGTGTCAGGGGAACCCTCCCTGCTGATCTGTCCCGGCCCTGCGCGGCATCTTTGTGAAACAAAGCCATTGTTGCAATAGTTGTTTATAAAATAAAGCTCTTGTTGCAAAGAAGGGACCCATACGCAGAGATGCTTTTGCAACGTCACCAATGTTTATGAAACAAAGCTCTTGTTACAATAGTCATCGATGTGTTTCTGAAATAAAGCCCTTGCTACAATAGTCACCGTTGTTTCCGAAACAATACCCTTTTTGCAAAGACAACCTAGATCGGACCTTTGTTGCAAAAAGAAATTGCAACAAGATCTCTGTTGCAAAAAATTAAAAAGTACATGCTCGTGTCGCGTGATCTTTAAAATTCTGCAACAAGACCTTTGTTGCGAAAAAATTCTGAAGCAAGATGTCTGTTGCAGAAAATAAAAAAATACAAGCACGGACGATCTTTAAAATTTCTGCAACAAGATCTGTGTTGTAAAAATTTCCCGCAATAAGATCTTTGTTGCAAAAAATTAAAAAAAAATACACTCTCGGGTGATTGCAACAAGCAGTCTGTTAGAGAAACACCATTCTTATTATAAAGGGTGGCTGCTTACGTTTGTAGATCGGACGATTATTAATGTGTCCATCCAATAGTCAGCGAGGTGGCGGATCTTTTTTAGTTTCCGCCGGCGGACGCGTAGCGCCGCCCTTATATTTTACATTTGATATGAAGTTACCAATTAGACCAGCTGATGGATTGATTAGCTGGCTGCAATTAGCAGCGTACTCTTTTCGTGTATACGAAGCCACTTAATATTGTCTTACGTCAAACATATTTAAGTTTGACCAAGTTCATAAAGAAAATCAATCTACAATTCTAGTTCAATATCATTAAACCTATCAACTAATATATTTTCATAGTATATCCGTTAAGTGTCGTGGATGTTTACTTTTCTATAAAGTTAGTCAAACATAAATAAGTCTAGGAACAATTGCATTTTTACCCCTAGTTGGTTCTTACCCATGGGTTTTGCCCTTACTTTTTGATCTTGCTCAGTTTTGCCCTTACTTTTTCCGTCGTGGTCCCTCGAATGCCCTTTGACCGTTTGACCAAAACATTGAAAATTCATAACTAATTCATATGAACTCAGAAAAATGCAAATAAGATATCAAAATGTTCAGATAAACACTACCTTTATGTGCATATCATTTGCATTCAGGACAAAAGCACCCTTTAAACTACATGAGGTAATTAATGTTATTAACATTATTAAAAATAAAAAGGTATGAACCATATTTTTTCATGAATAAAAATTACATGCAAATGTAGGTGATGTTTTCTGAACATCCAGATATCTTATTTGCATTTTTCTGAGTTCGTATTATCTTGTTACGAATGTTCTAACGACTTTGACCATTATTTGGAAACTTCATAACAAATTGATACGAACTCTGAAAAATGCAAATAAGATATCAGGATGTTCAGAAAACATCACCTACTTTTGCATGTAATTTTTATTCATGAAAAAAAATATTGTTGGTACCTTTTTATTTTTAATAATGTTAATAACATTAGTTACCTCGGGTAGTTTAAAGGGTTCTTTTGTCCTGAATGCAAATGATATGCACATAAAGGTAATGTTTATCTGAACATTTTGATATTTTATTTGCATTTTTCTGAGTTCATATGAATTAGTTATGAATTTTCAAAGTTTTGGTTAAACGGTCAAAGGGCATTCGAGGGACCTCGGCGGAAAAAGTAAGGGCAAAACTGAGCAAGCTCGAAAAGTAAAGGCAAAATCCATGGGTAGGAACCAACTAGGGGCAAAAATGCAATTGTCCCATAAGTCTAACCCAAAATAATATTAAGTGGCCTTGTGTACACGAAGAGTGAGTGCTCGAGTGAGTCTGACGTTTCATAAGTTTACCCAATTAAAATAGGAGAACCAGCTATGTAATAGTAGATGGTTAGTGGGGATCTTTATATTGTTTCCTATAGAGATAAGTCTATATACAACCTCGAACTACCACCGAAGTCTAAAACACAACCCTGAACTATAAAACCGTCTAATTTACGACCCTCAACTTTCAAAACCGGATAAAAAACAACCTTGGAGTGGTTTTTGACTGGTTTTGACCAGTCAATAGTCTAGTCAGCGTCAAGTCATCCACAAAAAATTAGAGGAAAAATTCAAATTCATAGCCATTTTGGGTCAACTTTTTGCCAAAAAAAAGTTTCCAGAAAAAATGAAAAAATTATAAAAAATCATGTCAACCCTTATATTCAACTTGCG
This sequence comes from Triticum urartu, assembly GCF_003073215.2. Classification (NCBI taxonomy): domain Eukaryota; kingdom Viridiplantae; phylum Streptophyta; class Magnoliopsida; order Poales; family Poaceae; genus Triticum; species Triticum urartu. The sequence continues at coordinate 119,793,795 of NC_053023.1, read as the reverse complement.
AAAATTTTAACATGTTCTGCCAAGTAGAAAAAAATGAGTGAAAATTCAAATTCAGAGCTATTTTTTGGTCAAATTTTGGCCAAAAAAAAGCCAAGAAAAAATTCTCAAAAATCCACACAACCATTATATTCAACCTGGGAAAGTCTCAACAAGTTTTGCCAAGTAGAAAAATAATTAGTGCAAAAATTCAAATTCAGAGCCATTTTGGTTCAAATTTTGGCCAAAAAAAAGTTTCCGAGAAAATTGAAAAAATTCCCAAAAATCCACACAACCCTTACATTCAATCTGTGAAAGTTTCAAGAAGTTTTGCCTGCTGGATAAAAAAACAGAAGCATATTTCAGATTTAGAGATGGTGACATGTGGTATGACTTGGCGCTGACTAGGCTGTTGAGCGGTCAAAACCAGTCAAAAACCACTCAAGGGTTGTTTTTTGTCCGGTTTTAAAAGTTCAGGGTTGTAAATTAGACGATTTCATAGTTCAGGGTTGTGTTTTAGACTTCGGTGATAGTTCGAGGTTGTAATATAGACTTATCTCTTTCTTACAAACTTGGTCAAACCTAAATAAGTTTGACTTAAAGTAAGATTAAGTGGCCTTATCTATAATACCTAAATAGTTCATCCTCACTAACCTATTTCTCTTAACATGCAAAATGTACACATCAACAAATCTTCCACCTCAGCAAATCAGCCATGTCAAAAAAATCAACAATTCGTTGGATATTTTTCGTAGCACATGGTCACCCCCAAAGCAAGCCAACGTTTCCTATTCGCGGCACATCCTAATTGGAGCAAAATAAAAGAGCCCCAGGCACGCACATGTCATCTTAGATCAACTAACATCCGTCTAAACATGAGAGTCTCTCTACCATGCAACATGCATAGTGGATTTTAAATGTCAGCACATGTAATTTATGGTATGTTCAACCTTTTTATTTTATTACTGTTTAGTTTAAATCTTAAGGATGAGTTTATATTGTGTGCAATATTTAGAAATCAAATATCTAATCCCGTGGCAACACGCGGGGTATTATCTAGTATACATAAAAGGAGGGAGTTTTTGTAGAACAGAGGCGCTTGCCCGGTCTTAACGATGAGGCACTTAGGTTTTACAACACAAGGGTCAGAAATAAAAAAACAGAAAATAACAGAAAGTGGTAGTCTAATACATGGCCATATGGTGCCAACAACGAGTGACACAGCGCCTACCTCCTACAACTAACTCAAGGGTGAAGCTGCATGCCGCACTCCGTACTCCCAGACCAGAGCAAAAGGATATGCTCCTAGTCGCCTTGTCGTGGCGCCGCCCGAAGCTGCCAACATTTGGCGCGCATTTTGTCAATAAAGACCTCAACATGCGAGCGGTCGTGTGGTTTCTCCATAGGTTTTCACAACTGTAAAAACACAATAGTTTTATATGAGACATCAGACAGGTGCTTGAAGAATCACCCCTCCATCACCACTTTATTCCTAGTAGTCCAAAGCGTCCACGCCATGGCCGCAAAACCTACCCAGACTAGCTGCTTATCCGGTCGTTAGTTCCCTGGATCAGGTTATAGACATCATAGAAACTCGTCAGGTTCCATGAGCAACATGTTGCCTCCGTTACTGCATTCTAGGCATATATTGTCGTGATGTATCCAAAAAGTGGTCGCAATTCTCGTCCTTCGCACACCAAACACATTTGTTGTTTCTTGGGCCAGCACTTGGTCTCCGCTTGGTATATGGTTACAGGTGACTTGCCAAAGGAAGATTTTTATTTTAGATGGAATCCTCGCTTTCCAAATTCCTTGGAGGTCACAAGGAGGTGCTACTTGAAAGATTGCTCGGTATAGGGACCCAGTTTAAAAGTCATCAAATGGTTCAAGCTTCCAGCTAACCAAGTCTGCACCCTCAGAAATTGGTAGTGTGTGAGGTCATGGCGTAGTTCGTTCCACTCCTCTCTCTCTCTGGTTGCCCTAGGGCCTAACTGAATAGTGGCTTCCAGCACGTGCCATTACAACACGCGGCCACCGAGGCTTCAGGCTGCAGGGCGATCACAAAAAGCTTGGGGTAGCATTCTCCTAGCGGGCGATCTTGGCACCAAACATCCATCCAAAATTGGGTCAACTGCCCGTTGTGGATCTGGAATCTTGTTCCTAATCACAAAAAGATGTTGGACTTTGCCCACAACCTTGAAAAACTGTGATTTACTATGGCCGACAGGAACCGAAGTGCCCCCATTTGTCAAGTCTTTATTTTTAAAGATAGTCAGCCATAACCCTCCCTAGTCGGTAATGATTTTCCATATCCACTTGGCTATGAGACACCAATTCATTATATTAGTGTTGATTACGCCTAACCCTCTAGCTTCTTTTGATGAGCAACTGGTCACCCAATTTACCATATGGTATTTTTGTTTGCTCGTTTCCTTTTTACCAAAAGAAACGAGATTGCACCCTATCCATTTTATCATGCACCCCATCTTGTAGGAGGTAAGATCCCATCAAATACATGGGGATGTTAGTTAGACAACAAGGGTTAGTCTCCCTCCAAAGGCCAACAATTTTCCTTGCCAAGGTTTAACCCTAGCTGCCACCCTTTCCACAATGGGATCAAAATCCGCGATAGCCAACATCCGGTTGGAAATAGGCATTCCCAAGTATGCAAGTGAATATGATCTTTCATAAGTTACACGATTTAAATTGGAGAACCGACCATGCATTTGGGTAGTTAGTGGAGATATTTGCCAACCAACTAAAAATTAGGTCCAACAATGCTATGTCTCATTGAGACAGATTTTTTTTCTCGAATACGCACGAGTCTGCGTATCATAAATTAAAGAAGAGAATGGGGAAGATCCCTTCCACGCAGTTTTACATTTACACGTGCAGATACACGCCAACTCCACTCCACTCTTTGAGACAGATTTTTTTTCCAACAATCGTTACGGCTGTTGTGATTTCTTCGGTCTTGAAATAGATATTGTGAGCATGTAGGCAATGTAATGTAGTGCATCGCATAAGTTATGTCAGCTATTGTGTCTTCTCAATTCCAGCTTTTTTTCGCCAGTAGTCGGTGTCTTCCATTTTCAAATGCTAGTGAACATCACTTCTTCTAAAATGTAATTTCTGAATGGGAAAAAACTTGAAACCCTTATTTTCTTATTCTTTCCTTAGTAAAATACCCACCCCTTATACTTTGTACTCAACGTCTCTATGATGAAAACATAGTATACATTCTTTTGGAGTGAATTGCATCATAAGTCCCCTAAACTATTCTTGGGGTATCAAGTAGGTCCTTGAACTTTCAAAATCGTCATCTAGGTCCTCAAAATGCAATTTGTGGGTCATTCATGCCCTTATCTATTATGACCACGTATGATTGGATAGATGGTGTTGTGGACTAGTGACACATCGGACATGGTGGACTTGGTGACAAACATTCTGCCAAAACTAGTCAGGGTCTTTGCAAAAGAGCCCCTCGATGTGTTTATGGTGATTGAATAGTGTCATCTGATCCATTGCCCCTTATTTTATCCTCCTTCTCTTTGTGTTCTGTTGGGGAACGTAGTAATTTCAAAAAAATTCCTACGCACACGCAAGATCATGGTGATGCATAGCAATGAGAGGGGAGCGTGTTGTCTACGTACCCTCGTAGACCGTAAGCGGAAGCGTTAGCACAACGCGGTTGATGTAGTCTACGTCTTCACAATCCGACCGATCCAAGTACCGAACGCACGGCACCTCCGAGTTCAGCACACGTTCAGCTCGATGACGTCCCACGAACTCCAATCCAGTAGAGCTTCACGGGAGAGTTCCGTCAGCACGACGGCGTGGTGACGATGATGATGTTCTACCGTCGCAGGGCTTCGCCTAAGCACCGCTACAATATGATCGAGGTGGATTATGGTGGAAGGGGGCACCGCACACGGCTAAGAGATCAAGAGATCAATTGTTGTGTCTATGGGGTGCCCCCTGGCCACGTATATAAAGGAGTGGAGGAGGAGGGGGCCGACCAAGAGGAGGAGGCGCGCCCAAGGGGGGGCAATCCTACTCCAAGTAGGTTTTGCCCCCCTTTCCTATTCCAACTAGGAGAAGGGGGAAGGAGGAGGTGGAGAGAAGGAAGGAGAAGGGGGGCCGCGCCCCCTTCCCTTTCCCAATTCGGATTGGGGCAAGGGGGGCTGCACGCCACCTCCTGCTTCCTCTCCTCTTCCACTACTTTGGGCCCATGAGGCCCAATAACCCTCGGGGGGGGGGTCCGATAACCCCCGGTACTCCGGTATATATCCGATAACCCCAGGAACCATTCCGGTGTCCGAATATAGTCGTCCAATATATCAATCTTCATGTCTTGACCATTTCGAGACTCCTCGTCATGTCCGTGATCACATCCGGGACTCCGAACAACCTTCAGTACATCAAAACTCATAATCTCATAATATAACCGGCATCGAAACGTTAAGCGTGCAGACCCTACGGGTTCGAGAACTATGTAGACATGACCGAGACATGTCTCCGGTCAATAACCAATAGCGGAACCTGGATGCTCATATTGGCTCCCACATATTCTACGAAGATCTTTATCGGTCAGACCGCATAACAACATACGTTGTTCCCTTTGTCATCGGTATGTTACTTGCCCGAGATTCGATCGTCGGTATCTCAATACCTAGTTCAATCTCGTTACCGGCAAGTCTCTTTACTCGTTCTGTAATACATCATCCCGCAACTAACTCATTAGTTGCAATGCTTGCAAGGCTTATAGTGATGTGCATTACCGAGTGGGCCCAGAGATACCTCTCCGACAATCGGAGTGACAAATCCTAATCTCGAAATACGCCAACCCAACAAGTACCTTCGGAGACACCTGTAGAGCACCTTTATAATCACCCAGTTACGTTGTGACGTTTGGTGGCACACAAAGTGTTCCTCCCGGTAAACGGGAGTTGCATAATCTCATAGTCATAGGAACATGTATAAGTCATGAAGAAAGCAATAGCAACAAACTAAACGATCAAATGCTATGCTAACGGAATGGGTCAAGTCAATCACATCATTCTCCTAATGATGTGATCCCGTTAATCAAATGAAAACTCATGTCTATGGTTAGGAAACATAACCATCTTTGATCAACGAGCTAGTCAAGTAGAGGCATACTAGTGACACTCTGTTTGTCTATGTATTCACACATGTATTATGTTTCCGGTTAATACAATTCTAGCATGAATAATAAACATTTATCATGATATAATGAAATAAATAATAACTTTATTATTGCCTCTAGGGCATATTTTCTTCAGTCTCCCACTTGCACTAGAGTCAATAATCTAGTTCACATCGCCATGTGATTTAACATCAATAGTTCACATCACCATGTGATTAACACCCATAGGGTTTACTAGAGTCAATAATCTAGTTCACATCGCTATGTGATTAATACCCAAAGAGTACTAAGGTGTGATCATGTTTTGCTTGTGAGGGAAGTTTAGTCAACGGGTCTGCCACATTCAGATCCGTATGTATTTTGCAAATTTCTATGTCAACAATGCTCTGCACGGAGCTACTCTAGCTAATTGCTCCCACTTTCAATATGTATCCAGATTGAGACTTAGAGTCATCTGGATCAGTGTCAAAACTTGTATCGACGTAACCCTTTACGACAAACCTTTTGTCACCTCCATAATTAAGAAACATATCCTTATTCCACTAAGGATAATTTTGACCAATGTCCAGTGATCTACTCCTAGATCACTATTGTACTCCCTTGCCAAACTCAGGGCAGGGTATACAATAGGTCTGGTACACAGCATGGCATACTTTATAGAACCTATGGCTGAGGCATAGGCAATGACTTTCATTCTCTCTCTATCTTCTGCCGTGGTCGGGTTTTGAGTCTAACCATATTATCAAAGTGGTTAACTCCCTCAATAAACTTTACCCAGGAAAGTTCTAATTCTTTTGTAAATTCATATGCTCAACTTCACACCTTCTAACACAGGCAAGAACTCATTTTTGACCGTTCCATTTTGAACTACTTCAAAATCTTGTCAAGGTATGTACTCATTGAAAAACTTATCAAGCGTCTTGATCTATCTCTACAGATCTTGATGCTCAATATGTAAGCAGCTTCACCGAGGTCTTTCTTTGAAAAAACTCCTTTCAAACATTCCTTTATGCTTTGCAGAATAATTCTACATTATCTTCGATCAACAATATGTTATTCACATATACTTATCAGAAATGATGTAGTGCTCCCACTCACTTTCTTGTAAATACAGACTTCACCGCAAGTCTGTATAAACTATATGCTTTGATCAACTTATCAAAGTGTATATTCCAACTCCGAGATGCTTGCACCAGTCCATAGATGGATCGCTGGAGCTTGCATATTTTGTTAGTACCTTAGGATTGACAAAACCTTCTGGTTGCATCATATACAACTCTTCTTTAATAAATCCATTAAGCAATGCAGTTTTGTTTATCCATTTGCCAGATTTCATAAAATGCGGCAATTGCTAACATGATTCAGACAGACTTAAGCATAGATACGAGTGAGAAACTCTCATCGTAGTCAACACCTTGAACTTGTCGAAAACCTTTTTCGACAATTATAGCTTTGTAGATAGTAACACTACTATCAGCGTCCGTCTTTCTCTTGAAGATCCATTTAATCTCAATGGCTCACCGATCATTGGGCAAGTCAATCAAAGTCCATACTTTGTTCTCATACATGGATCTCATCTCAGATTTCATGGCCTCAAGCCATTTCGCGGAATCTGGGCTCATTATCGCTTCCTCATAGTTCGTAGGTTCATCATGGTCAAGTAATATGACCTCCAGAACAGGATTACCGTACCACTCTGGTGCGGATCTCACTCTGGTTTACCTACGAGGTTCGATAGTAACTTGATCTGAAGTTACATGATCATCATCATTAGCTTCATCACTATTTGGTGTAGTAGTCACAGAAACAGATTTCTGTGATGAACTACTTTCCAATAAGGGAGCACGTACAGTTACCTCATCAAGTTCTACTTTCCTCCCACTCACTTCTTTCGAGAGAAACTCCTTCTCTAGAAAGGATCCATTCTCGTCAATGAATATCTTGCCTTCGGATCTGTGATAGAAGGTGTACCCAACATTTTCTTTTGGGTATCCTATGAAGACGCACTTCTCCGATTTGGATTTGAGCTTATCAGGTTGAAACTTTTTCACATAAGCATTGCAACCTCAAACTTTAAGAAACGACAGCTTAGGTTTCTTGCCAAACCATATTTCATACGGTGTCGTCTCAACGGATTTAGATGGTGCCCTATTTAACGTGAATGTAGCTGTCTCTAATGCATAACCCCAAAACAATAGCGGTAAATCAGTAAGAGACGTCATAGATCGCACCATATCTAATAAAGTACGGTTACGACGTTCAGACACACCATTACACTATGGTGTTCCAAGTGGCGTGAGTAGTGAAACTATTTCACATTGTTTTAACTGAAGGCCAAACTCATAACTCAAATATTTTACTTCTGCGATCATATCATAGAAACTTTTATTTTTGTTATGATGATTCTCCACTTCACTCTGAAATTCTTTGAACTTTTAAAATGTTTCAGACTTGTGTTTCATCAAGTAGATATACTCATATCTTCTCAAATTATCTGTGAAGATCAAAAAATAATGATACCTACCGCGAGCCTCAATATTCGTCGGACCACATACATCAGTATGTATGATTTCCAACAAATCTTTTGCTCGCTCCATTGTTCCGGAGAACGGAGTCTTAGTCATCTTGCCCATGAGGCATGACTCGCAAGCATCAACTGATTCATAATCAAGTGATTCCAAAAGCCCATCAGCATGGATTTTTCTTTATGCGCTTTACACCAATATGACCTAAATGGCATTGCCACAAATAAGTTGCACTATCATTATTAACTTTGCATTTTTTGGCTTCAATATTATGAAAACGTGTATCACCACGATCGAGATCCAACAAACCATTTTCATTGGGTGTATGACCATAGAAGGTTTTATTCATGTAAACAGAACAACAATTATTCTCTAACTTACATGAATAGCCGTATTGCAATAAACATGATCCAATCATATTTATGCTCAACGCAAACACTAAATAACATTTATTTTAGGTTTAACACTAATCTTGAGAGGCCGAAAGTATAGGGAGTGTGCGATGATGATCATACCAATCTTGGAACCATTTCCAATGCACACCGTCACTTCACCCTTAACTAGTCTCTGTTCATTCTGCAACTCCCGTTTCGAGTTACTATTCTTAGTAACTGAACTAGTATCAAATACTGCGGGGTTGCTATAAACACTAGTAAAGTACACATCAATAACATGTATATCAAATATACCTATGTTCACTTTGCCATCCTTCTTATCCGCCAATTACTTGGGGTAGTTCCGCTTCCAGTGACCAGTCCCTTTGTAGTAGAAGCACTCAGTTTCAGGCTTAGGTCCAGACTTGGGTTTTTTCACTTGAGCAGCAGCTTGCTTGCCGTTCTTCTTGAAGTTCCGCTTTCTTCCCTTTGTCCCTTTACTTGAAACTAGTGGTTTTGTTTACCATCAACAATTGATGCTTTTCTTGATATCTACCTTCGTCGATTTCAGCATCACGAAGAGTTTGGGAATTGTTTCTGTTATCCCTTGCATATTATAGTTCATCACGAAGTTCTACTAACTTGATGATGGTGACTAGAGAATTCTATCAATCACTATTTTATCTGGAAGATTAACTCCCACTTGATTCAAGCGATTGTAGTACCCAGACAATCTGAGCACATGCTCACTGCTTGAGCTATTCTCCTCCATCTTTTAGCTATAGAATTTGTTGGAGACTTCATATCTCTCAACTCGGGTATTTGCTTGAAATATTAACTTCAACTCCTGGAACATCCCATATGGTCCATGACGTTCAAAACGTCTTTGAAGTCCTGATTCTAAGCCGTTTAAGCATGGTGCACTAAACTATCAAGTAGTCATCATATTGAGCTAGCCAAACGATCATAACATCTGCATATGCTCCTGCAATAGGTTTGTCACCTAGCGGTGCATCAAGGACATAATTTTTCTGTGCAGCAATGAGGATAAACCTCAGATCACGGATCCAATCCACATCCTTGCTACTAAAATCTTTCAACTTAGTTTTCTCTAGGAACATATCAAAAATAAAACAGGGGAACTAAACGCGAGCTATTGATCTACAACATAGATATGCTAATACTACCAGGACTAAGTTCATAATAAATTTAAGTTCAATTAATCATATTACTTAAGAACCCCCACTTAGATAGACATCCCTCTAATCATCTAAGTGATCACGTGATCCATATCAACTAAACCATAACCGATCATCACGTGAAATGGAGTAGCTTTCAATGGTGAACATCAATATGTTGATCATATCTACTATATGATTCACGCTCGACCTTTCGGTCTCAGTGTTCCGAGGCCATATCTGCATATGCTAGGCTTGTCAAATTTAACCTGAGTATTCTGCGTGTGCAAAAACTGGCTTGCACTCGTTGTAGATGGACGTAGAGCTTATCACACCCGATCATCACGTGGTGTCTGGGCACGACGAACTTTGGCAACGGTGCATACTCAGGGAGAACACTTTTATCTTGAAATTTAGTGAGAGATCATCTTATAATGCTACCGTCAATCAAAGCAAGATAAGATGCATAAAAGATAAACATCACATGCAATCAATATAAGTGATATGATATGGCCATCATCATCTTATGCTTGTGATCTCCATCTCCGAAGCACCTTCATGATCACCATCATCACCGGCGCGACACCTTGATCTCCATCGTAGCATCGTTGTCGTCTCGCCAATCTTATGCTTCCACGACTATCGCTACCGCTTAGTGATAAAGTAAAGCATTACAGGGCGATTGCATTGCATACAATAAAGCGACAACCATATGGCTCCTACCAGTTGCCGATAACTCGGTTACAAAACATGATCATCTCATACAATAAAATTTAGCATCATGTCTTGACCATATCACATCACAACATGCCCTGCAAAAACAAGTTAGACGTCCTCTACTTTGTTGTTGCAAGTTTTACGTGGCTGCTACGGGCTTAGCAAGAACCGTTCTTGCCTACGCATCAAAACCACAACGATAGTTTGTCAAGTTGATACTGTTTTAACCTTCGCAAGGACCGGGCGTAGCCACACTTGGTTCAACTAAAGTTGGAGAAACTGACACCCGCCAGCCACCTGTGTGCAAAGCACGTCGGTAGAACCAGTCTCGCATAAGTGTACGCGTAATGTCGGTCCGAGCCGCTTCATCCAACAATACCGCCGAATCAAAGTATGACATGATGGTAAGCAGTATGACTTATATTGCCCATAACTCACTTGTGTTCTACTCGTGCATATAACATCAACGCATAAAACCTGGCTCTGATCCCACTGTTGGGGAACGTAGTAATTTCAAAAAAATTCCTACGCACACGCAAGATCATGGTGATGCATAGCAATGAGAGGGGAGAGTGTTGTCTACGTACCCTCGTAGACCGTAAGTGGAAGCGTTAGCACAACGTGGTTGATGTAGTCGTACGTCTTCACGATCCGACCGATCCAAGTACCGAAAGCACGGCACCTCCGAGTTCAGCACACGTTCAGCTCGATGACATCCCGCGAACTCCAATCCAGTAGAGCTTCACGAGACAGTTCCGTCAGCACGACGGCGTGGTGACGATGATGATGTTCTACCGTCGCAGGGTTTTGCCTAAGCACCACTACGATATGACCGAGGTGGATTATGGTGGAAGGGGGCACCGCACACTGCTAAGAGATCAAGAGATCAATTGTTGTGTCTATGTGGTGCCCCCTGGCCACATATATAAAGGAGTGGAGGAGGAGGGGGCCGACCAAGAGGAGGAGGCGCGCCCAAGGGGGGGCAATCCTACTCCAAGTAGGTTTTGCCTGTTGGGGAACGTTGCAGAAGACAAAAATTTTCCTACGGTTTCACCAAGATCTATCTATGAGTTCATCTAGCAACGAGTGATTAGATGCATCTACGTACCTTGTAGATCGCGAGCGGAAGCGTTCAAAGAACGGGGATGATGTAGTCGAACACGACGTGATTCAAATCACCGATGATCTTAGCACTGAACGGACGGTGCCTCCGCGTTCAACACACGTATAGAACGGATGACGTCTCCTCCTTTCTTGATCCAGCAAGGGGGGAAGAGAGGTTGATGAAGATCCAGCAACACGACGGCGTGGTGGTGGATGCAGGGCATCACAGTAGCAGGGCTTCGCCTATACTGCGAGAGAGAGACGTAACGGGGAGAGAGGAAGCACCAAAGGCTGAGGTTTGAAATCCTCCCTCTCCTCAACTATATATAGGAGGACCAAGGGGGGGTGGTGCGCAGCCTAGGAGATCCAATCTCCTAGGTGCGGCTGCCAAGGGGAGGTTTCCCTCCCCCCCAAGGCACCTAGGGGTGCCTTCCACCACTTGGACTCTTCCTTAGTGGAACCCTAGGCGCATGGGCCTATAGGGGGTGGCGCCCCAGCCCACTATGGGCTGGGTTCCCTCCTATTTCAGCCCATGGGGCCCTCCAGGATAGGTGGCCCCACCTGGTGGGCCCCCGGGACCCCTCCGGTGGTCCCGGTACAATACCGATAACCCCGAAACTTGTCCCGATGGCCGAAACAACACTTCCTATATATAATTCTTTACCTCCGGACCATTCCGGAACTCCTCGTGACGTCCGGGATCTCATCCGGGACTCCGAACAACATTCGGATTACTGCATATACATATCTTCATAACCCTAGCGTCACCGAACCTTAAGTGTGTAGACCCTACGGGTTCGGGAGACAAGCAGACATGACCGAGAAGACTCTCCGGTCAATAACCAACAACGGGATCTGGATACCCATGATGGCTCCCACATGCTCCACGATGATCTCATCGGATGAACCACGATGTCGAGGATTAATCAACCCCGTATACAATTCCCTTTGTCAATCGGTATGTTACTTGCCCGAGACTCGATCGTCGGTATCCCAATACCTTGTTCAATCTCGTTACCGGCAAGTCACTTTACTCGTACCGTAATGCATGATCCCGTGACCAACCACTTGGTCACCTTGAGCTCATAATGATGATGCATTACCGAGTGGGCCCAGTGATACCTCTCCGTTATATGGAGTGACAAATCCCAGTCTCGATCCGTGTCAACCCAACAGACACTTTCGGAGATACCTGTAATGCACCTTTATAGTCACCCAGTTACGTTGTGACGTTTGATACACCCAAAGCACTCCTACGGTATCCGGGAGTTACACGATCTCATGGTCAAAGGAAAAGATACTTGACATTGGATAAGCTCTAGCAAACGAACTACACGATCTTTGTGCCATGCTTAGGATTGGGTCTTGTCCATCACATCATTCTCCTAATGATGTGATCCCGTTATCAATGACATCCAATGTCCATAGCCAGGAAACCATGACTATCTGTTGATCAACGAGCTAGTCAACTAGAGGCTTACTAGGGACATATTATGGTCTATGTATTCACACGTGTATTACGATTTCCGGATAATACAGTTATAGCATGAATAAAGACAATTATCATGAACAAAGAAATATAATAATAATACTTTTATTATTGCCTTTAGGGCATATTTCCAACAGTCTCCCACTTGCACTAGAGTCAATAATCTAGTTACATTATGATGAATCGAATACCCATGGAATTCTGGTGTTGATCATGTTTTGCCCTAGGGAGAGGTTTAGTCAACGGATCTGCTACATTCAGGTCCGTATGTACTTTACAAATCTCTATGTCTCCATTTTGAACATTTTCACGAATGGAGTTGAAGCGACGCTTGATGTGCCTTGTCTTCTTGTGAAACCTGGGCTCCTTGGTAAGTGCAATAGCTCCAGTGTTGTCACAAAAGAGTTTGATTGGCCCCGACGCATTGGGTATGACTCCTAGGTCGGTGATGAACTCCTTCACCCATATTGCTTCATGTGCTGCCTCCGAGGCTGCCATGTACTCCGCTTCACATGTAGACCCCGCCACGACGCTCTGTTTGCAGCTGCACCAGCTCACTGCTCCACCATTCAACATATACACGTATCCGGTTTGTGACTTAGAGTCATCTAGATCTGTGTCGAAGCTAGCGTCGACGTAACCCTTTACGACGAGCTCTTCGTCACCTCCATAAACGAGAAACATGTCCTTTGTCCTTTTCAGGTACTTCAGGATATTCTTGACCGCTGTCCAGTGTTCCTTGCCGGGATTACTTTGGTACCTTCCTACCAAACTTACGGCAAGGTTTACATCAGGTCTGGTACACAGCATGGCATACATAATAGAACCTATGGCTGAGGCATAGGGGATGGTACTCATCTCTTCTATCTCTTCTGCCGTGGTCGGGCATTGAGCTGAACTCAATCTCACACCTTGCAAAACAGGCAAGAACCCTTTCTTGGACTGATCCATTTTGAACTTCTTCAAAATCTTATCAAGGTATGTGCTTTGTGAAAGACCTATGAGGCGTCTTGATCTATCCCTATAGATTTTGATGCCTAATATATAAGCAGCTTCTCCAAGGTCCTTCATTGAAAAACTCTTATTCAAGTAGGCCTTGATGCTGTCCAAGAGTTCTATATCATTTCCCATCAAAAGTATGTCATCTACATATAATATGAGAAATGCTACAGAGCTCCCACTCACTTTCTTGTAAACGCAGGCTTCTCCATAAGTCTGCGTAAACCCAAACGCTTTGATCATCTCATCAAAGCGAATGTTCCAACTCCGAGATGCTTGCACCAGCCCATAAATCGAGCGTTGGAGCTTGCACACCTTGTCAGCATTCTTAGGATCGACAAAACCTTCCGGCTGCATCATATACAACTCTTCCTTAAGGAAACCATTAAGGAATGCCGTTTTGACGTCCATTTGCCATATCTCATAATCGTAGAATGCGGCAATTGCTAACATGATTCGGACGGACTTTAGCTTCGCTACCGGTGAGAAAGTCTCATCGTAGTCAATTCCTTGAACTTGTCGATAACCCCTAGCGACAAGCCGAGCTTTATAGATGGTCACATTACCATCCGCGTCTGTCTTCTTCTTGAAGATCCATTTATTTTCTATGGCTCGCCGTTCAACAGGCAAGTCAGTCAAAGTCCATACTTCGTTTTCATACATGGATCCTATCTCGGATTTCATGGCTTCTAGCCATTTGTCGGAATCCGGGCCCGCCATCGCTTCTTCATAGTTCATAGGTTCACTGTTGTCTAACAACATGATTTCCAAGACAGGGTTGCCGTACCACTCTGGTGCGGAACGTGTCCTTGTGGACCTTCGAATTTCAGTAGGAGCTTGATCAGAAGTATCTTGATCATCATCAATAACTTCCTCTCTAGTCGGTGCAGGCACCTCAGGAACATTTTCTTGAGTTGTGCCATTTACCGGTTCAAGAGGCAATACTTCATCAAGTTCTACTTTCCTCCCACTTACTTCTTTCGAGAGAAACTCTTTCTCTAGAAAGGATCCATTCCTAGCAACAAAGATCTTGCCTTCGGATCTGAGGTAGAAGGTATACCCATAAGTTTCTTTAGGGTATCCTATGAAGACGCATTTTTCCGACTTGGGTTCGAGCTTTTTAGGTTGAAGTTTCTTGACATAAGCATCGCATCCCCAAACTTTTAGAAACGACAGCTTAGGTTTCTTCCCAAACCATAATTCATACGGTGTCGTCTCAACGGATTTCGACGGAGCCCTTTTAAAGTGAATGCGGCAGTCTCTAAAGCATAGCCCCAAAAAGATAGCGGTAAATCGGCAAGAGACATCATAGATCGCACCATATCTAATAGAGTGCGATTACGACGTTCGGACACACCGTTACGCTGAGGTGTTCCAGGCGGCGTGAGTTGTGAAACTATTCCACATTTTCTTAAGTGTGTGCCAAATTCGTGACTCAAGTATTCTCCTCCACGATCTGATCATAGAAACTTGATTTTCCTGTCACGTTGATTCTCAACCTCACTCTGAAATTCTTTGAACTTTTCAAAGGTTTCAGATTTGTGTTTCATTAAGTAGACATACCCATATCTACTCAAGTCATCAGTGAGGGTGAGAACATAACGATAGCCACCGCGAGCCTCAACACTCATTGGACCGCATACATCAGTATGTATGATTTCCAATAAGTTGGTTGCTCGCTCCATTGTTCCTGAGAACGGAGTCTTGGTCATTTTTCCCATGAGGCATGGTTCGCACGTGTCAAATGATTCATAATCAAGAGACTCTAAAAGTCCATCTGCATGGAGCTTCTTCATGCGTTTGACACCTATGTGACCAAGGCGGCAGTGCCACAAGTATGTGGGACTATCATTATCAACCTTACATCTTTTGGTACTCACACTATGAACATGTGTAGTAATACGCTCGAGATTCATTAAGAATAAACCATTGACTATCGGAGCATGACCATAAAACATATCTCTCATATAAATAGAACAACCATTATTCTCGGATTTAAATGAGTAGCCATCTCGTATTAAACGAGATCCTGATACAATGTTCATGCTCAGACATGGCAGTAAATAACAATTATTGAGGTTTATAACTAATCCTGTAGGTAAATGTAGAGGTAGCGTGCCGACGGCGATCACATCGACCTTGGAACCATTCCCGACGCGCATCGTCACCTCGTCCCTTTCCAGTTTCCGTTTATTCCGCAGCTCCTTTGGTGAGTTACAAATATGAGCAACGGCACCGGTATCAAATACCCAGGAGTTACTACGAGTACTGGTAAGGTACACATCAATTACATGTATATCAAATATACCTTTGGTGTTGCCGGCCTTCTTGTCCGCTAAGTATTTGGGGCAGTTCCGCTTCCAGTGACCCTTCCCTTTGCAATAAAAGCACTCTGTCTCAGGCTTGGGTCCATTCTTTGACTTCTTCCCGACAGCTTGCTTGCCGGGCGCAGCAACTTCCTTGCCGTCCTTCTTGAAGTTCTTTTTACCCTTGCCCTTCTTGAACTTAGTGGTTTTATTCATCATCAACACTTGATGTTCCTTCTTGACTTCTACCTCTGCTGATTTCAGCATAGCAAATACTTCAGGAATGGTCTTTACCATCCCCTGCATATTGAAGTTCATCACAAAAGCTCTTGTAGCCTTGGTGGAAGCGACCTGGAGGATTCTGTCAATGACCGCGTCATCCGGGGAGATTAACTCCTAGAGTCAAGCGGTTATGTAACCCAGACATAGGTGAAGTATTGTGCTCACTGACAGAACTATTTTCCTCATCTTACAGCTGAAGAACTTATCGGAGACTTCATATCTCTCGATCCGGGCATGAGCTTGAAAACCATTTAAGCTCTCGGAACAATCTCATATGCTCCAGTGTCTCTCAAAACGCTTTTGGAGCCCCGGTTCTAAGCTGTAAAGCATGCCGCACTGAACGAGGGAGTAGTCATCAGTACGTGTCTGCCAAGCGTTCATAGCGTCTTGGTTCTGTGGGACGGGTGGATCACCTAGCGGTGCTTGTAGGACATAATCTTTCTTGGCAGCTATGAGGATGATCCTCAGGTTCCGGACCCAGTCCGTATAGTTGCTGCCATCGTCTTTCAGCTTGGTTTTCTCTAGGAACGCGTTGAAATTGAATACAACGTTGGCCATTTGATCTACAGGACATATTGTAAAGATTTTAGACTAAGTTCATGATAATTAAGTTCATCTAATCAAATTATTAATGAACTCCCACTCAGATTAGACATCCCTCAAGTCATCTAAGTGTTACACGATCCAAGTCAACTAAGCCGTGTCCGATTAACACGTGAGGCGGACTAGTCATCGTCGGTGAACATCTCCATGTTGATCGTATCTTCCATACGACTCGTGTTCGACCTTTTGGTCTCTGTGTTCCGAGGCCATGTCTTCACATGCTAGGCTCGTCAAGTTAACCCTAAGTGTTTTTGCATGTGTAAAACTTCTTACACCCGTTGTATGTGAACGAAAGGATCTATCACACCCGATTAACACGTGGTGCTTCGAAGCGACGAACTGTAGCAACGGTGCACAGTTAGGGGAGAACACTTCTTGAAATTGTTGTAAGGGATCATCTTATTCACTACCGTCGTACTAAGTAAACAAGATGCAAAACATGATAAACATCACATGCAATCAAATAATAATAGTGACATGATATGGCCAATATCACATAGCTCCTTTGATCTCCATCTTGGGGCTCCATGATCATCCTTGTCACCGTCATACTCATCGACATGTAAGTTGTGATTCCTTGTATAATAGCATGAACATCTCATACATCACATATTGATCATTCATCATTCATCACAACTTTGGCCATATCATATCACAAAGCACTTGCTGCAAAAACAAGTTAGACGTCCTCTAATTGTTGTTGCAGGTTTTACGTGGCTGAAGTAGGGTTCTAACAAGAACGTATTCTTACCTACGTTAAAGCCACAACGTGATTTGTCAACTTCTATTTACCCTTCATAAGGACCCTGTTCATCGAATCCGCTCCAACTAAAGTAGGAGAGACAGACACCCGCCAGCCACCTTATGCAACTTGTGCATGTTTGTCGGTGGAACCTGTCTCACGTAATAGTACGTGTAAGGTCGGTCCGGGCCGCTTCATCCCACAATTCCGTTGAAGCAAGATAAGACTAGTAGCGGCAAGAAAATTGACAACATCAACGCCCACAACCAATTGTGTTCTACTCGTGCAAGAGAACTACGCATAGACCTAGCTCATGATGCCACTGTTGGGGAACGTTGCAGAAAACAAAAATTTTCCTACGGTTTCACCAAGATCTATCTATGAGTTCATCTAGCAACGAGTGATTAGATGCATCTACATACCTTGTAGATCGCGAGCGGAAGCGTTCAAAGAACGGGGATGATGTAGTCGAACACGACGTGATTCAAATCACCGATGATCTTAGCACCGAACGGACGGTGCCTCCGCGTTCAACACACGTATAGAACGGATGACGTCTCCTCCTTTCTTGATCCAGCAAGGGGGGAAGAGAGGTTGATGAAGATCCAGCAACACGACGGCGTGGTGGTGGATGCAGGGCATCACAGTAGCAGGGCTTCGCCTATACTGCGAGAGAGAGACGTAACGGGGAGAGAGGAAGCACCAAAGGCTGAGGTTTGAAATCCTCCCTCTCCTCAACTATATATAGGAGGACCAAGGGGGGGGGGTGCGCAGCCTAGGAGATCCAATCTCCTAGGTGCGGCTGCCAAGGGGAGGTTTCCCTCCCCCCCAAGGCACCTAGGGGTGCCTTCCACCACTTGGACTCTTCCTTAGTGGAACCCTAGGCGCATGGGCCTATAGGGGGTGGCGCCCCAGCCCACTATGGGCTGGGTTCCCTCCTATTTCAGCCCATGGGGCCCTCCGAGATAGGTGGCCCCACCTGGTGGGCCCCCGGGACCCCTCCGGTGGTCCTGGTACAATACCGATAACCCCGAAACTTGTCCCGATGGCCGAAACAACACTTCCTATATATAATTCTTTACCTCCGGACCATTCCGGAACTCCTCGTGACGTCCGGGATCTCATCCGGGACTCCGAACAACATTCGGATTACTGCATATACATATCTTCATAACCCTAGCGTCACCGAACCTTAAGTGTGTAGACCCTACGGGTTCGGGAGACAAGCAGACATGACCGAGAAGACTCTCCGGTCAATAACCAACAACGGGATCTGGATACCCATGATGGCTCCCACATGCTCCACGATGATCTCATCGGATGAACCACGATGTCGAGGATTAATCAACCCCGTATACAATTCCCTTTGTCAATCGGTATGTTACTTGCCCGAGACTCGATCGTCGGTATCCCAATACCTTGTTCAATCTCGTTACCGGCAAGTCACTTTACTCGTACCGTAATGCATGATCCCGTGACCAACCACTTGGTCACCTTGAGCTCATAATGATGATGCATTACCGAGTGGGCCCAGTGATACCTCTCCGTTATATGGAGTGACAAATCCCAGTCTCGATCCGTGTCAACCCAACAGACACTTTCGGAGATACCTGTAATGCACCTTTATAGTCACCCAGTTACGTTGTGACGTTTGATACACCCAAAGCACTCCTACGGTATCCGGGAGTTACACGATCTCATGGTCAAAGGAAAAGATACTTGACATTGGATAAGCTCTAGCAAACGAACTACACGATCTTTGTGCCATGCTTAGGATTGGGTCTTGTCCATCACATCATTCTCCTAATGATGTGATCCCGTTATCAATGACATCCAATGTCCATAGCCAGGAAACCATGACTATCTGTTGATCAACGAGCTAGTCAACTAGAGGCTTACTAGGGACATATTATGGTCTATGTATTCACACGTGTATTACGATTTCCGGATAATACAGTTATAGCATGAATAAAGACAATTATCATGAACAAAGAAATATAATAATAATACTTTTATTATTGCCTCTAGGGCATATTTCCAACATTGCCCCCCTTTCCTATTCCAACTAGGAGAAGGGGGAAGGAGGAGGTGGAGAGAAGGAAGGAGAAGGGGGGCCGCGCCCCCTTCCCTTTCCCAATTCGGATTGGGGCAAGGAGGGCTGCGCGCCACCTCCTGCTGCCTCTCCTCTTCCACTACTTTGGGCCCATGAGGCCCAATAACCCCCGGGGGGGTTCCGGTAACCCCCCGGTACTCCGGTATATATCCGATAACCCCCGGAACCATTCCGGTGTCTGAATATAATCGTCCAATATATCAATCTTCATGTCTCGACCATTTTGAGACTCCTCGTCATGTCCGTGATCACATCCGGGACTTCAAACAACCTTCGGTACATCAAAACTCATAAACTCATAATATAACCGGCATTGAAACGTTAAGCGTGCGGACCCTACGGGTTCGAGAACTATGTAGACATGAACGAGACATGTCTCCGGTCAATAACCAATAGCAGAACCTGGATGCTCATATTGGCTCCCACATATTCTATGAAGATCTTTATCGGTCAGACCGCATAACAACATGCGTTGTTCCCTTTATCATCGGTATGTTACTTGCCCGAGATTCGATCGTCGGTATCTCAATACCTACTTCAACCTCGTTACCGGCAAGTCTCTTTACTCATTCCGTAATACATCATCCCGTAACTAACTCATTAGTTGCAATGCTTGCAAGGCTTATAGTGATGTGCATTACCGAGTGGGCCCAGAGATACCTCTCCGACAATCGGAGTGACAAATCCTAATCTCGAAATACGCCAACCCAACAAGTACCTTCGGAGACACCTGTAGAGCACCTTTATAATCACCCAGTTACGTTGTGACGTTTGGTGGCACACAAAGTGTTCCTCCGGTAAACGGGAGTTGCATAATCTCATAGTCATAGGAACATGTATAAGTCATGAAGAAAGCAATAGCAACAAACTAAACGATCAAATGCTAAGCTAACGGAATGGGTCAAGTCAATCACATCATTCTCCTAATGATGTGATCCCGTTAATCAAATGACAACTCATGTCTATGGTTAGGAAACATAACCATCTTTGATCAACGAGCTAGTCAAGTAGAGGCATACTAGTGACACTCTGTTTGTCTATGTATTCACACATGTATTATGTTTCCGGTTAATACAATTCTAGCATGAATAATAAACATTTATCATGATATAGGGAAATAAATAATAACTTTATTATTGCATCTAAGGCATATTTCCTTCATGTTCTTCCTCCTCGTGGTAGCCCCATGAGGTAGCTTTAGCGTGTTTGGGAGCTTGATTTCTCCCACCTTCGACCCCATGGCTAGTTTAGCTCTTTCTCTCTCCACCTACCGCTCGAGGACAATGTTGCAAACCATCTCCAAATAGATACAAATTCAGGCCAGTTGTTCTTCAATGGCCTAAATCAAAGGCTAGAATCGAGTTTTCTCTTCTCTTATGCTTTCAAATCACTCAATTTGTTTCTCCCTTTGATATGAAATTTGATTTTGCCAAAGAGGGGGGGGGGCAGATCCTGCCATAGCATTTTCCTAAACATATGAGTATTTTGGAGTTGGTGTTGGATTATGGTACTAATGTACCTCAAGAGAAGATTGATTTCTAGTCCCATCACCACAAAAAAGTATGTCTGGTTGATGTATCTCTACGGAAAAGGCCTCGTTGCTGGTGTCTGCATGCATGCGAAAATCATCATCATATTCATCAGAAAAAGAGCGTATACAAGCAACTAGACTAGCAAAACAACTCGTAACATCAAAACCTTAAAAATCACAATCCGTAGACAACAAGACCGAACCCTATATCAAATCACACGAGGAAATGATTAGTGTAGAGCTAACCATAATGTTGGGAACAGATCCCTAGTGCAGCGCCATCCTACATGGTTGCTCACTGGTTTCCCCTGTCGTTGCCTCTGAATCCCCACAACGAGGAAAGAAATTTGGGGGGTGGGGAGGAGGAGAAAAGTATTGTGAGTGGCAATCCATATTACACATGATTTCATATTTTTTATATCTAATGTACTGGAGGGGTCAAGATAGGTTATGACCTGAACCACTCACTAACTCACTTCAAGATACTCCTAGACGATGGCAATTTTTAAAATTCAAGGATGCCATCATTCGCTGCACTTGTTTACCAGGCATGACTAAGATTAGATGATAGAAATAAGGTCACACTTTAGCACGCTTGAGATAATCATAATCTTGCCACATTTTTTCTGAGTCAATGACACATGGGGTCTAATTTGCATGGAAGAAGTTTCTTTTACAAGTGCGGCCACAAACCAAACATGAGGCTAACTCAATTAGACGTAAAAAAACTCCATCAAACATGCTTAACTAGTGGGGTGACAAGCTTAGAGAATGTTTAACAGATCCCTCAAACTGGTCAAACCCTCAAAATAACTGCCAGTTTGAGGGTTGAGCAAAAAAAGGCGCAGATCAGTACCCTCAAATCCCTAAACCCTCAAAAAAAATCCAGGCCGAACCCTCAAGTTCGAGGCCAACCCGCACTAGTGAGGGTTTGGGGCAAGTTGAAGGCCCAACCCTCACTTGGTCAGCTCTGTGCGCGGGAGGGAAAATTCCCAAGCCTCCTCTCCCCGCCGCCGGCTTCATCCGCGCCGCCGCCGCCCGTTCTTGTCGCCGCCGCCGGCCATGGAGCCCCTCCAACCCCCGGCCACCCCCTCCGCCGCTCCTTCGCCGCTGGCTTCATCCGCGCCCGCGCTCGTGGCCACACCCGTGGCCGCCCCCGCCCCGCGCCTCCCACCTCCGGCCACCTCGACCGACGCCGCCATGGCGGAGATGGTGGCGGCCACCCACATCGGCCAAAAACGGAGGCGGGCGGGCACCCATGTCGTGCCAAGCAAGCCGCCCGTGCCTGCCCCCGCGGCGAAGGCGGTGAAGCCCGCCAAGCCGACAACCTCCACCACGGCTGCTACCAAGCGCAAGGAGAAGCAGCTTGCAAACCGTCGTGCCAAGCATACCGTGGCACCACCACCGCCACCGCCGAGCACGACCGCTCCAACGCCGCCAACCGCGACCGATGTGTTCGATGAAATGTCTGCACCAACCGTGTCATATAGGGCCTCGCTCGACGACGCGGAGGTGAACATTGGGTCTCCTCCACTTGCTTCCTTCGACTTCCATGTTGAGGAGCCGGCGGGTGAGGAGGAGGAAGAAGATGAAGATGTCACCGAGATCGGAGAGGAAGTGTTTGAAGCGGGAGGTGGTGCTCGAAGGCCAATTCGCACGACAAACTACACGGAGGTTGAAGATGTCCTCTTGGTCAAGGCTTGGTTGCAAGTGGGGTTGGATGCTGTCATCGGCACCGATCAAACCGGGAAACGCTATTGGCAACGCATTGAGGACAGGTATTGCAAGCTGAAACCCAAGACTGCCACATTGAGAGCTCGTTCTTACAGATCGCTTCAAGGCCGGTGGGGGTTGATGAAACCCGCTTGTGCTCGTTGGAGTGCGGCTATGGATCAAGTGAGGGATCAACCCCCAAGTGGCTGCGTTGAGAGATGATTATGTGAGTACAAATATCATGCTTATTACTTGTTGGTTATGCTTGGTTGTGATTTTGATATGCTTCCAATGATGATATGTTTTAGGAGAAATATGCCAACTTGAGGTACAAGGACATGGACGGTTCCAAGGGCAAATCCTTCCCATTCAAGCATTGTTGGGCATTGCTCCAACATCTTTGACAAATGAAAACTGAGGGATCAAGAGAGTGCACCGAAGAAACCGGATATGCTCAAAATGGATGATAGTGATGAAGAAGGAAGAAACCATGACAAGCCCGACGGAACCAAGAAGGGAAAAGAAAGGATGAAGATGGAAGCAGAGGCATCAAGCTTGAGGGAAAAGATTGATCAAATGATCAAGTCAAAGGAGACATTGGCAAGGAAGGCATTGGAGACAAAGCTTATTATCACCGAGAGAAAGAAAGAGGTGAAACTTGCACAATTGGAAGCAAGGCGAGAAGATGCCAAGCGCAAGGCCGACATGAAGGAGAGGATGATCAAGCTCAAGGAAGCAAAAGCATGGAAGGAGCTCATGGCCGAGGAGAAGGAGCACATGATGATGTCTAGAAAGGACATGGATGAAGAGCAATTGGCGTGGTGGAAGAAGTACAAGGAGAACATCGCGGACAGGAAGAGGCTACTGCGTGGTGCTGGTGGTGGTGCGTTGTCTACTGTACGAGGTGAGTCTCCGATGAGTGGTGGAGGCGATGGAGGTGTGGACAACTTCACCGATGCTTGAAGTTGTTCGTACGTTTTATGTTTTGCAAATGATGTCTTCAATGACTATGTGATGATGATCATTTGCACGTTGTATGTTTTGCTATGATGTCCATGGGATTTACTATGTGATGATGATGATTTGCAAGTTTGTTTCATGTATGTGATCATGATCATTTGCAAATTTGAGATTGATTTATGTTGCTGTCCTGTTTTGAAGGTTTTCTGTTTTAAGGGTTGGTTTGAGGGCACTGATTTACGTTAGGGATTTTCGGCTTTTAAAACGGTATTTTCTCAGCCCTCAAACTAGTTTTGAAGGTTGAGTTTTTGAGGGCTCTGTTAGACATGCTCTTAGTATGTCAAACACGCCCATATCACACTTTTGAAATAGCCTAGGATGCACTTTCACTTAAGTTTTCTTTACATGTTTACACGATTGAATGGAAGTCGTTCGCCGCTGCTCCCGTGCTCCGTCCTCGCCGGCCGATCTCAGATCAACGTCAGGGATTGCACCTAGTAGCGCCTCTTAGATCTGGCACCCAGTGGAAACCTCCCCTAACCCTCCTCGCTCCCTCGATCTCCTCCCCTACCAAAATGTGGCGCCGCCACCTCCTCCGCCGCCTCCTCCCATCTCCGGCCACGGCCGGCACCCCTTCCCCGTTGGTTCGCCACCTCTCCACGACACCCACCCCCTCCTCCACCACCGATACCACCTCCATCGCCTCCTCCCTCGCCGCCGCGGTCACCAAGCTCTCATCCACCCCGCCCCCCGCCACCTCCCCGGACGCCTACTTCTCCCTCCACTTCTCCGACGTCCGCCCTACCAACGCGCTCCTCGCCGAGACGCTCTCCCTCTCCCCTCCCGCCACCTCGCGCGCCGCCGCTGACCTCTTCCGCTTCCTCGTCCGCCGCTCGCTCCACCCCTCCGACGGTGCTCTCGCCCTCGTCGTCCGCCATCTCGCCCGCCGCCGCGACTTTCCCGCCGTCCGCACGCTCCTTCAGGAGTTCCCCTCCGCGCTAGGGCCAGACACAGTCGACGCCTACCTCTTTCATCTGGCGAGAGCTGGGCGCGCCACGGACGCGCTCAAGGTGTTCGACGAATTGCCTGGGGAGCTTCGCACCCGTGGGGCGCTCACTTCGCTGGTCTCCTCCCTCTCGTCCGAGGGCTTCCCACAGCTTGCAGAGCGTGCTGTCAAGAAGATCGCCCATGAGATCTTCCCGGATGACAATATTTGCACTTTGCTGGTATCTGGTTATGCTGATGCTGGTAAGCTTGACCATGCGCTAAGGCTCATCGGTGAGACACGAAATGGTGGGTTCCAGCCAGGTTTGGATGCCTACAATGCTGTTCTTGATTGTGTCTGCCGTCTCTGCCGCAAGAAAGACCCGTTAAGGATGCCTGTAGAGGCAGAGAAGTTCTTAGTTGACATGGAGGCCAATGGCATTCCCCGGGATGCGGGAACGTTCCGGGTACTGATAAAAAATCTCTGTAAGATTCGCAGGACTGAGGATGCAATGAATCTGTTCCGACAAATGGGCGAGTGGGGATGCTCGCCAGATGCTGACACATATCTTGTGCTTATCAAGAGCTTGTACCAGGCTGCCAGGACCTCTGAAGGGGACGAATTGATGATTTGGATGAGGTCTGCAGGTTTTGGAGATAAACTTGATAGGAAGGCGTATTATGGGTTCATGAAGGTTTTATGTGGGATTGAGAGGGTTGAGCATGCTGTCAAGGTGTTCCGTCTGATGAAAGGATACGGGCATGCACCTGGAACGAAATCATATAGCTTGCTGATTGAGAAGCTGGCTAGTCATAATTTAGGGGATCGTTCAAATGCGCTGTTCAGGGAGGCAGTAGCGCGTGGGGTTACCGTGACACCAGGAGTCTATAAGATTGACAAGAGGTATGTGAAAGAGAAGAAGGAGAAGAAGGTGAAGAAAAAGCTGACTTTACCGGAGAAGAAGATATTAAAGAGCAAGCGGCTGTACAAGCTCAAAATGAGCTTTGTCAAGAAGCCTAAACGGCGAATGAGGGCTTGAGCAGACTTGGGGGTAATTTTCATACTCATGCTATTTTTCCACTGATAACATTTATGTTCTTTGCTTCAGAATTTGCTGTTTAGGTGGTCTGTTTCGGATACGAGACCGTCATTTTATGTTAGCTGTTTTAACCAGTAGCATATCCTACATCAGTGCACTTAATTGTAGGAACACGCAGAACTCTGTTTTTAAAGGAGCTGATATGCCGATTTGGAACTTCATGGATCGTACCATTCCACTTAAAGATGGTCAAAACTCAAGATATTAGTCTATACAGAAAATGTTGGTGTAGGTATCCATAAGATGGAACACTGGGTGTCGGATAAGCTGTTAAATCAATAAATTTCACCTTCATCTATGTGAGAAACGAGAAGGAAGTTTGTGAAATAAGAAATTTTGGCTAGGGCGGTAGGACTAAATTTTCTTGAGTGGGATTGCTCAACTCGTTACAAAGTTATTAAGTCAGTTGATTGGTCATGGATTCCCAATCGCTGATAGTTAAACGAATTAGAGTTGGACTGAGAAATTGAGGTATCTAAGTTGACTTCTCATTTTATTTTTCTTTCATGCCTGCTATTTGTGGTCTGGGGTGCTTCATTTTTCCCTGTATAAAAGCGGAAAGAACAACTCATAAAGCACTTCTATGGCCTGATTTTCGACAACCCACTACACTAATAACCATAGTGCCTTAGTGCTTCAAGACTCCTGGAATGTAGGCTTGGGGGCAAGCAGAGAGCACAAAAGAACAAATCATCTTTGTTTCTTTAGTGCATCCAAACAGTTGCACTCAGGTGCAGTTACAGAGTTAAGATACTTTAATGGAAACAAGCTGTGCTTAAAACCAAGAATCATGGATGTAACTTTTGCTAGGACTGGATAATGGTAGGTACAGCAAAGAATCGTGGATGTACTTTCTGCAAGTCCACAGTGAAGTGCAGAAAGGCTAGTAAAGTTGCTTAAATATTCTTTTCCCAATGTTATCACGCCCCTTCCTTCCACAGGACTTGCTACCCTGATGTACTCTTTGTTAGACAATATTATCAAGTCATACTCCTTTTCTTTTGCCTGCAGTCCAGTCTGTTTCAGAATAGCATAATGTCAACACTCTGTCGACAGAGTTACAGTAGTGTGCTTAGGATGTGTGTACTTTCCACTGAAAAATTATAATAGTTGATGTGCTCTACACTAGGCCGCTTCATTAATTTACTATCCTTGCTAGTGTGGTATCTCTTTCCTATGTGGATATCTAGAGTTGGTCGTCATTTGTGGAGACAGATCTTATCTCATTCAAGATAGGGAATGGTCATTTTAATATGGAAAACAATGAATATTGACATCGCGAAATTTGAATAAACAGTTGGTGTTGTTTTTTATTTTTGAAACTTCATGTGCATAATCCTGCAAATATGTCAGTAATGCTTTTCCCCCTACTTACATTCCAGTTCAGTTGGAGCGGATGATCATGGGAAGGGAAGCATCGGGCGACGCTTACTTACAGTTTAGAAGAGCGGAAAATTGGTGCCTGTGAGTCGTGCCCGCCATTGCGAACGGCTAACAAACAACATTGCCTTTCCGATCTGAGGGCTTCATACAAGCTCGCTCTTTTTTGTTGATGGATTGCTGAATCTATGTTGATGTTCCCTGCAATTGTTGCAGCAGAAATAATGCACGTTTTGCTTGCTAGTTACCACATCGTGAGAAGTTGCTTCTGGCTTCTTATGAAGCAAACTATCTGTACTAATTGATACCCTTTAAGCAATGTTGCCTACTTTCCAGTATGCCTGAATGCTGAACTTCAACGGTTTCCAGGACCTTCGACATATCTGCTTGATAGGTGTGCGTCACATCAGGATTTAGGTCTGAGATAATTTTCTTTTTCGAGATTTCCACCAGACAGGTAAAATCCTGTGCACTTGTCTACCTGGCTTCGCTGTGGAGGCCGGCCACTTTGGTTAGCGTGCGCTGGCTCCTCTTTTTGCGAGTTCTCATCTTATAGGTCATTCTTGGATCAAGCTCTCACCATGATAGAAGGGAGATAACAAAAACAATGGAATCCTGGGACCCCGTCGCCCCCGTTGTCTTTACTGGCATAGTTTGATGCACACCAATAAGTGCTCCGGCGAGAGCCAGCCGAAAAAGTTGCGTCCAAAGGACGGGCAAATCATGAAAGATTTTGTCAATCTTTCATGACATCTTCCAAGGTAGTACGACATCCGTTTCAGCGGCAACTAATATGGGATGGAGGGAGTAAAATTTTGCCGGACAACATTGAGTTCAGATGACCCAAATAGCCAAAAATTGGCGTCTGTTACTGGAATTGTCCCAAGCTTCTTCTAGATCACAAGACGAAGAATCATGTTGCTTATGTAAGTCTAGTCTAGATAGCCGGTCATCTAGGTTAGGGGGAAGAAATGATTAGCTCTGTTCTTTTTAACCCAAAAATCCGTGGACGGACGGAGACGGACAGCGCACCAACCTTGGACCACGCCCGTCTATTGTTTCAAGGAGCGCTTTACTTTCGCTCTCCCGATAAATACCAGCGGTGCCTTGCGCACACAAGGTGGTGAAACAGTGATGGTGGTGATGGGGACTTTGATTTGGCCCAAGACTATTGGGGAAACAGAAGCTCGGATCCCTCCAACCGATGCAATCCCTCTCGTCAGAAATGGAACTTGTGCACCCACACGACCCGCATTGGCCGATTCTCCCCTATCCTGACGGGCGATGGCGATCGTCGCTGTTTGGTTGTTGGGCTCCCCGAATCGGGCGTCTTGGGTGTTTTTGCGTGGTGTGGCGCCCTCCTTCTCTACCCCGTTCCTTGCTAATAAGCCAGCCAGCGGACCGCCCGTGCAGCAATTATTCGGAGCTGTAATAAACTCGGAGAGGTGTGGGCATGCACGCAAGGCTTGAGAATGACACGCATGTCCATTTCACCGTCTCAGGGTTTGGAGGCTGGGAAAGCGAGAGAGGCATTTGTAAGTTTGTTTGGTTTGGGCAAAGCCGTTGGATAATGCTAGGTTAGGGCATCTCCAATGCGGACCGTCAAATCGTCCGCATACGTCCGGTCACTCGCTCCGAACGTGTTCAGCCATCCAAGGCGTTCTGTATCGGTCCGTTCGCCGGTTCAACGTGTTTTTCCCGCAAACCGTAGACAAACTTGTGCGTGTGTGCGGTCCGGACCGCTACCGCACCCGCGTCTGACTGCCTGGATCGCCAAAAAAACCCGGCTGCCTCTCCGCGCTTCTCATCGAATACCGGCGCCGCTTGCCGCGCAACATTCGTGTCGCCTGTTGCGATTTGATCGGACGTGACTTCTCGGGCGTCGCTGCTTCAATGCGGACGCCGCGTCCCGAGAAACCAACTCCGTCCGCTATGCCGCATTGAAGCGGGCTGACCAGCCGCCAGGCTTGGCCGCGGCTATATAAGTTGTACTCCGATGATGCACATGCACACCTCCTCCTCTCTGATCCCCTCCTCTCTGAGCCCCTCCGAGCTCCTTCTCCTACAACGGCGATGCCGAAGTCGTGGTGGTCCACGGCGGTAGGCGGTGGCGGAGAGAGTTCATCCTCTGGTGGATCTTGGCGCCGCCGCCCACGCTCTCCAGGCCCCTCGGCGTCCACGGCGGCCGGCTCCTCCGGCAAAGAGGAGGACCAGAAACAACAGCAACGACCAAAGCAGCGCCTGCGCCTCCTCACGGAGGCGGCTCTGACAGATGAACAATTCGTCCGTCAGATGGAGATCATGACGGAGTGCTCGCTCTGTCAGATGGGCCTGGCGCCAACCGTCGCCGACGCGGGTCAAGGAGGAGTGACCAAACCCGCCGCGCTACGGCGTGAAGATGGAGCCGACGTCCCCACCACGGCAGGTTGATACAACCATTTTGCATCATGTTTTTCTACTGTTATTTATATTGGTTTGCGTTATTATTTCACTTTATGAAGCAATTCTAATGTCTTTTCCCTCCTATTTTGCAAGTTCCACATGAAGAGGGAGATTGTCGGCAGCTGGAGTTCTAGACCTGAAAAAGCTACCACAGAGATAGATATTCTCCGGAGCTCCAAATGACCTGGAAATTTACCCAGAATTGTTTTGGAATTAATAACAACTATTGACAGAAGAAATACCAAGAGGGGACCCATCTTAGAGTCACGAGCTCAGATTGCCCCCCTCCCCAGGGGCGCGCTAGGTGAGCTCGTGACCCCACCAGCAGGCCTTCGGGGCCCTTCTTCTCCTATATGATGCTATTTGCCCTAGAAAAATCAAAAGAAGATTTTCGGGATGAAGCGTCGCCATCTTGAGGCGAAACCTACGCAGGAGCACTTTTGCTCTCCAGTGGAGCGATACTTTCCTCTGAGAGGGGGAAATCGAAGCCATTGACATCATCAACGATCCTCTCGTCATGGGAGGACCAATCTTCATCGACATCTTCACCAGCACCATCTCATCTCAAACCCTAGTTCATCTCTTGTATTCAATCTTTGTCCCAGAACCTCAGATTTGTACGCGTGGGTTGCTAGTAGTGTTGATTATATCTTGTAGTTGATGCTAGTTTGTTTATTTGGTGAAAGATTATATATATGTTCAGATCCTTAAGCATATTCAATACACTTGTGATCTTGAACATGGATATGATTTGTGAGTAGTTGCTTTTGTTCTTTAGGACATCGGAGAAGTTTTGTTATAAGTAATCATATGAAGTTGGCATTCGTTCATATTTTGATGATATGTATGTTGTTCTTCCTTTAGTGGTGCCATGTGAATGTCGACTATATGACACTTCACTATACCTGGGCCTAAGGGAAGACATTGGGGAGTAATAAGTAGATGATGGGTTGCGAGAGTGACCAAAACTTAAACCCTAGTTTATCTGTTATTCCGCAAGAGCTAATTTGGATCCATATGTTTCATGCTATGATTAGATTTATCTTAATTATTCTTTTATAATTGTGGATGCTTGCGAGAGGTGGTAATCATAATATTGTTCAAGTAAGAACAACACCCTAGCACCGGTCCACTCACATATCAAATTATCAACGTATTGAATGTAAATCAACTAAACATGATGAACGTGACTAGACGAGAATTCTCATGTGTCCTCGAGAACGCTTTGCTTACTATTGATATGTCTTCATCGTAGCTATAATTTTTGATTATTTAATGCCAATATTCTACAACTTTCATATACTTATGGCAACTTTTTATATTATTTTTGGGACTAACATGTTGATCCAGTGCCAGTTCCTATTTGTTGCATGTTTTTTGTTTCGCGGAAAATCTATATCAAACAAAGTCCAAACGCGATAAAAATTCATGAAGATTTTTTTGGAATATATGTGATTTTTGGAAAGTGGAATCAACGCAAGATGATGCCCGAGGGGCCCACAAGCCCTAGGGGCGTGCCCCCTACCCAGGGCTGTAGCGACCCAACTCGGTAAGAGTCGAAGTCTCCGTGCTTACCGTGCTAGTCCCTGGATTGACTTGCTAGCACACAGAATACTCGATGAAATAACAGAAATAACACACATCTCTTTATTACATCGATAGTCAGGAGCAATACATTTATTACAAAATAGGGCATAGAGCCAATAAGCAAATACTGCGGAAGCAAAGTAGTAAATGAGTCCAACTCCACTAGCAAGGTTGAGTGTAGAACATCGACCTGTCGCACCTTAATCCTCGTCGGATATATCTGCAACGTGATAAGTTGTAGCCATATAGGTCAGCACATTGAATGTAATGGCAAGTCACATCATAAGTGTAATAAACCTACTTGTACATGCAATTTGGCTGGTGGAAAGCTCTAAGTTTAGTTTTTGCATAAAGTTAGTTTTTCCCTATTAGGAAATATGTTATTCTACTACTATACATTTGCATAGGATGAGTTGGAAAACCCAACTCCATCCATTCCCAAGTTTCATTTAAACCCAACTGTTTAATTAAAGGTGAGGAGATCTCCCGGCATTTCCACTACTAGATGCTCAAGTTGTCCGTAATCGGGGACACGACTAATCGATTAGGTTGACACTCTGCAGAGGTTGCACACTTTTCCCCACAAGACTCGACCACCTCCATGATCGGAAGATCGAGACATAGTATTTCGAAAATGTTCCCCCTTAACCCACGGATAGGCCGGTACACCTACATCATTCTACATCTACTAGCCCATCCCGGAAGGGGTCACACTAACTACTCAACTAAGCCAGAGCCCATATTGGCTTGTGGCTGCACACGTAAGCTTCTAGACATGAGAATACGATTGATCTCTTGAGCCTGAGCGGACGATCCACTAGTGGTGCACCACCATGGATTTTCCATGCGTGCCCCACTGTACTTCGCCACCCTTCCAACAAGTTTTCGCCCAGGTAGTTCCTTAATTATCTTAGGTCCTATTTACTAAATTATCATTCAAACTTTACAATGATCACTCCCCAATCCACGTCTACTTAGCGAAGCAACATAATGTAAAACGATGGCTACAATGTTATATGGTTCAGACCTACCTCAGTGAACTAATGGGTGAAAAGCATAGTCATGCGGCATCAATTCCTACCATGCAGTCCTACCGCAAAGAACTAAGTGCATAATAAAAATATAGGTAATGAAACATGATCAAGATGTAACTTGCCTTGGTACTATTGGTTGAATTCTAAAGACTGATAATATTCTGCTTCGCACTCCCGGCAATCTATCGCAAAGAAGATAAACAAACATAAGCAAACATTTCAGAGAACCAAGAAAAAACATGCAAACCAAAAGTCTCGGAAAAACCAAATGAACAAACAACACACTTAACTAGCATGAAAATATTCTAAGTGCAAAACAACACAGGCCTATGGTTCAAAAAGTGATGTGAACTATAGTGCATACTATGCATACTAGTAAAAATATTAAAGGGCAGATTCTAGTGTGTGAAAATTATTGTGACAAAGGTCCAAGTGATAGGGTTTGGCTACGGTGACAGAATGGAAAAAGAAACAACTTAATCGGAGCTTCGGTTTGGGAGATATGGCCATTTGAAGTTCGAATTTGAATCTGAATAAATTAAAATTTGAATCTCACAAATGTTTGCAAAAAGGATACCACTGGATAGATCTAAACATGACGAAGAATTTGCCGTTGGTTTCATCGAGTTTGGATCTACAGTCAAAAAATTGTGGCTACTCGAAGTTCAGGGACTAATCTGCTAATTACAGGGACTAAACAGAGAAAGAAATTATCGCAAACAAGTCCCTGTTCACGTGGCGGCTCGTGGCTGGCCGAGCAGCGTCCGCTGCGGAGACTATACGATGAACGGCCGGTAAATAAGAAAAACAACGGCGGCGGCTAACTAAAGAAAAACCGACGCTCGGTTTAAATAAAACCACACGGTCTAAGGGAACCGCGGTTAACCGTGTACCTCTTCGCAAAAAAATGAACCTAATTTAATCTAGGCCATCCATGGTAGATCGAACGGGCGAGGGTGGGGTGGTGGCTCACGGTGGGTGGTGGTGGTGGTGGCCGGCGATGATGCAGATGGCGGCGCGGCATCGATGACGGAGGGGGCGGCGGCTGCGGTGGTCCTCGTCGACGGGGAAGAAGACGGGGAGGTGCAGCGCATCGAGGGCGTCGTGAAGGTGGTGTCGGCGTTCGTCGGCGGCGTCAAGACAGGGCGAGGCAAAGACAACGAGGCTCGGTGCTCCGACGGCTCCGGCGTCGACGGTGCGGTAGCTCTGACGGGACCTAGGGGCAAAAAAATTATGTCAAACAGATGCGCCTCGGCGAGCTAAGAAAAAAATACAGAAAAGAGGAGGGTCGGAGTGGTCTACGGGCGACGAAATGCTCCGGCGAGTTGCATGGCTCCGGCGAGATGCGAATGGGCAGTGCGGCGGCTGTGAGCGGCGTGGGACGAATCGAGACGGCAAGGTTGGAAGAGGGGGTGCAGGGGCATTTATAGGCGAGGGCAGAGGCGGCCGACGGTTGCGGGTGGCGAGGCGCGAATGTTTATCCCGTGCGGTGTGGGAGGTTGGGGACGGGCTGACGAGCGGGGCCCGCCTGTCAGCGGCAGCGAGAGGAGGCGAGTGAGGGGTGAGATCGGACGGGCGACCGATGCCTAGGCTAATCGGGCGCGAGGCTGGGCCTTGGGCCGTTTCGGCCGGTGGGCTGGCTGGCCTGGTGCGGCTGGGTGAGCGCGCGTGTCCCTGGGCCGAACTAGTTTCGGCCCAGGCGGGTGAGTGTGTGCGTTGTTGTTTTTTAAACTAAAGGCTAAAGTGCCCCTAAATAATTGAAATGAATTAATAAAAACTCCACAATAATTTCTAAAATAACTATACAATATTTAGAGCCTAATGAACATTAACTTCAACACAGAACATTTTGAAAATATTTTCCTAATGCAATTAATGCGCCTTTTGCAAATAAAATAAATACCAATAAACTCCAAAACTTCAAATAATATTCAAAATAAAATTTCCCACTCTTTTATATTTTGAGGAAGTCATCTTATCCCCTCTCATTTGTTTTTCTCGAGTGGAAAAATATTATTTGAATATTTTAAAAACTCCGAAATGCAAAGAAATATGATATGCATTGAATGATTCTATTAACATCCAAATTTAATAAAAAATGGGATGTTACAAACCGACCCCCCTTAAGATGAATCTCGTCCTCGAGATTCGGGTTGGCCAGCAAAAAGGTGCGGATGGTCATGTCTAAGATCTTCCTCTCGTTCCCAAGTGGCTTCCTCCTCGGTGTGGTGACTTCACTGAACCTTGCAGAACTTGATGATATTGGTGCGAGTGATCCTCTCTGCAGTCTCAAGAATCTTAATAGGCTTCTCCTCATAAGTCAGATCATTCTCCAACTGAATTGCCTCCAGTGGCACTGTATCTCTCAAAGGAATGTCCGTCATCTCTGCATGACACTTCTTCAGCTGGGAAACATGAAACACATCATGAACTCCTGACAAAGCCTCTGGTAATTCCAACTATATGCAACCTCTCCTCTACGTTCCAGAACTCTGTATGGTCCCACAAATCGTGGTGCTAACTTTCCTTTGACTCCAAATCTCTTAATACCTCGAATTGGAGACACTCGAAGATATGCTCTATCTCCCACTTCATGGATCACTTCCTTGTGTTTAGCATCGGCATAACTTTTCTGCCTTGACTGAGCTATCTTAAGTTTGTCACGAATCAACTTGACCTTCTCCTCAGAATCCCTAATCAAATCAGATCCAAACAATTTGCGATCTCCAACTCCATCCCACATCAAAGGTGTCCTGCATTTCCTGCCATACAATGCCTTGATAACCCACAAGTATAGGGGATCGCAACAGTTTCCGAGGGTAGAGTATTCAACCCAAATTTATTGATTCGACACAAGGGGAGCCAAAGAATATTCTCAAGTATTAGCAGCTGAGTTGTCAATTCACCCACACCTGGAAACTTAGTATCTGCAGCAAAGTGTTTAGTAGCAAAGTAATATGATAGTGGTAACAGTAGCAAAAGGTAACGATAGCAGAAGTAACGGTAGAAAAAGTAATGTTTTTGGTATTTTGTAGTGATGATAACAATAGCAACGGAAAAGTAAATAAGCGAAGAACAATATATGGAAAGCTCGTAGGCAATGGATCGGTGATAGAGAATTATGCCGAATGTGGTTCATCATGTAACAGTCATAACCTAGGGTGACACAGAACTAGCTCCAATTCATCAATGTAATGTAGGCATGTATTCCGAATATAGTCATACGCGCTTATGGAAAAGAACTTGCATGACATCTTTTGTCCTACCCTCCCGTGGCAGCGGGGTCCTAGTGGAAACTAAGGGATATTAAGGCCTCCTTTTAATAGAGTACCAGACCAAAGCATTAACACATAGTGAATACATGAACTCCTCAAACTACGGTCATCACCGGAAGTGGTCCTGATTATTGTCACTTCGGGGTTGCCGGATCATAACACATAGTAGGTGACTATAGACTTGCAAGATAGGATCAAGAACTCACATATATTCATGAAAACATAATAGGTTTAGATCTGAAATCATGGCACTCGGGCCCTAGTGACAAGCATTAAGCATAGCAAAGTCATAGCAACATCAATCTCAGAACGTAGTGGATACTAGGGATCAAACCCTAACAAAACTAACTCGATTACATGATAAATCTCATCCAACCCATCACCGTCCAGCAAGCCTACGATGGAATTACTCACGCACGGCGGTGAGCATCATGAAATTGGTGATGGAGGAAGGTTGATGATGACGATGGCGACGGATTCCCCTCTCCGGAGCCCCGAACGGACTCCAGATCAGCCCTCCCGAGAGAGTTTAGGGCTTGGTGGCGGCTCCGTATCGTAAAACGCGATGAATCCTACTTCTTCATTTTTTCTCCCCGAACACGAATATATGGAGTTAAGATGGACGTCGATGGAGCTCTAAGGGGCCCACGAGGTAGGGGGCGGGCCCAGGGGGCAGGCGCGCCCCCACCCTCGTGGCTAGGGTGTGGGCCCCCTGGCCTTGATTCTTTGCCAGTATTTTTTATTATTTCCGAAAATAATCTCCGTGGAGTTTCAGGTCATTCCGAGAACTTTTGTTTCTGCACATAAATAACACCATGGCAATTCTGCTGAAAACAACGTCAGTCCGGGTTAGTTCCATTCAAATCATGCAAGTTAGAGTCCAAAACAAGGGCAAAAGTGTTTGGAAAAGTAGATACGACGGAGACGTATCAACTCCCCCAAGCTTAAACCTTTGCTTGTCCTCAAGCAATTCAGTTGACAAACTGAAAGTGATAAAGAAAAACTTTTACAAACTCTGTTTGGTCTTGTTGTTGTAAATATGTAAAGCCAGCATTCAAGTTTTCAGCAAAGATTGTCAACTAACCATATTCACAATAACTCTTAGGTCTCATGTTTACTCATATCAATGGCATAATCAACTAGCGAGCAATAATAATAAATCTCGGATGACAACACTTTCTCAAAACAATCATAATATGATATAACAAGATGGTATCTCGCTAGCCCTTTCTGAGACTGCAAAACATAAATGCAGAGCACCTTTAAAGATCAAGGACTGACTAGACATTGTAATTCATGGTAAAAGAGATCCAGTCAAGTCATACTCAATGTAAACTAACAGTAATGAATGCAAATGAGAGCGGTGCTCTCCAACTGGTGCTTTTTAATAAGAAGATGATGACTCAACATAAAAGTAAATAGATAGGCCCGTCGCAGAGGGAAGCAGGGATTTGTAGAGGTGCTAGAGCTCGATTTTGAAATAGAGGTGAATAATATTTTGAGCTGTATACTTTCATTGTCAACATAACAACCAAGAGATGGCGATATCTTCCATGCTACACACATTATAGGTGGTTCTGAAACAGAATGGTAAAGTTTATACTCCCCCTCCACCAACAAGCATCAATCCATGGCTTTCTCGAAACAACGAGTGCCTCCAACTAACAACAGTCCCAGGAGAGTTTTGTTTGCAATTATTTTGATTTGATTTGCATAAAGCATGGGACTGGGCATCCCGGTGACAAACCATTTTCTCGTGAGCGAGGAGCGGAGTCCACTCCTCTTGAGAATAACCCACCTAACATGGAAGATACAGACAACCCTAGTTTATACATGAGCTATTGGAGCATACAAAACAGAATGTTTATTTGAAGGTTTAGAGTTTGGCACATACAAATTTACTTGGAACGGCAGGTAGATACCGTATATAGGTAGGTATAATGGACTCATATGGAATAACTTTGGGGTTTATGGGATTGGATGCACAAGCAGTATTCCCGCTTAGTACAGGTGAAGGCTAGAAAAAGACTGGGAAGCGACCAGCTAGAGAGCGACAACAGTCATGAACATGCATTAAAATTAATCAACACCGAATGCAAGCATGAGTAGGATATAATGCACCATGAACATAAATATCGTAGAGGCTATGTTGATTTTGTTTCAACTACATGCGTGAACACGTGCCAAGTCAAGCCACTCGAATCGTTCAAAAGAGGATACCATCCTATCATACCACATCACAAACATTTTAATAGCATGTTGGCACGCAAGGTAAACCATTATAAGCTCCTAGCTAATTAAGCATGGCATAAGCAACTATAATCTCTAATTGTCATTGCAAACATGTTTATTCATAATAGGCTGAATCAGGAACGATGAACTAATCATATTTACAAAAACAAGAGAGGTCGAGTTCATACCAGCTTTTCTCATCTCAATAAGTTCATCATATAATCATCATTATTGCCTTTCACTTGCACGACCGAATAGTGTGGATAATAATAATAGTGCACGTGCATTGGACTAAGATGGAATCTGCAAGCATTCAATAAACAGGAGAAGACAAGGCAATATGGAATCTTTTATCAGATCAACAATGATGCATATAAGAGCCACTTTAACATTTTAATTATGGTCTTCTCCTATCGACCCCCAGAGAAAGGAAAAGAAATAAAACTATTTACACGGGAAAGCTCCCAACAAGCAAAAGAAGAACATGAAATCTTTTTGGATTTTCTTTTTAATTACTACTACAAGCATGGAAATTAAAACTAGCTAAAAGCTACAACTAATTTTTTTGGGTTTTTCTTAAGGTTTATCAAACACACAAGAAGAAAGCATAAAATGGAAAATAAACTAGCATGGATGATACAATGAAAAAGTATGAGCACCTACAACTAGCGATGAGTGTGTGAACATGAATGTAATGTCGGTGGGAAATACGTACTCCCCCAAGCTTAGGCTTTTGGTCTAAGTTGGTCTAATGGCACGGATGGCCTGGCGGATATTCAAAGTTGTAGTTGGGGTCGTACTGAGATGCATCAGTCATTGCATCGTGGGCTGCAGCTTGGAGGTGAGCTATCTTAGCCCTCCTCTTATACTCTTCCGCCTCCTCTTTGGTTATAAAATATCTCCCTTTTGCCTGAAAGTCAAAGAAAGTAGAAGCAGGGAGAGCGACGTGATAGGTGCTTCATCTGTCAAAGATTAGTCAGTACTGGAGGAACTGATCGTTCCTCTCAACAAAATGATGACGAACCATAGCCTCATAATCCAAATAAGCAGGAGGCAACTCAATATAATCCTCATGTATGGTCATACCAAGAAAATTAGCTATATGGGTTGCATAAATTGCACCGAAGAAATCTCCATTAAATCTATTATGATGCAACCTACGTGCAACAATGGCTCCCAAATTATAAGATTTATCTCCTAACACAACACTCCTAAGAATACTTAGGTCAGGGACACACATATGACATGCTTCATCTTTACCATTAATGCATCTACCTATGAAAAGAGCAAAATAATATATATGGTAGCTTGTGCTATATCTCTAGATTCCCCCACAGTTATACTAGCAAGAAAATCTCTGAACTCAGATTTGCGGGGTTCACTAGTACTACCCCATTGTGGAAGTTTGCAAGCAGTGGTAAAATCCTCTAAGTCCATAGTATAAGAATTTTCATAAACAAGGCCGCACTGGAGCGTCCCTTGGTGGCTCATCATCAGCATCACACATTGCAAGCCTGGGTCCTTGTTTCCTTAAAGAACCACCTTGGTACATTTTTCGAAACATATTTCTTCTTCAGAAAAATTTCTGAAATTTTTAGTAACTTCAAAATAAAAGTAAACCAAACTCAACAAAATTGATAGCAACTACTCCTACAAGCGCCTAGAGCCTATATCATGCATTGAACTACTTGGAACCATATAAATTTGACATGCAAGCTCAAGAACATGGTCACCTAGGCAGCACAAATTTGCAATGAATAAAGCACTAGAACAAAAACTAATTGGACCAATGGAGGAGTCACATACCAAGGAACAATCCCCCAAAGCAGTTTTGTGAGGGGTGCTTTGAGCAAGGAGATCGAAAATCGCAGCAAAATGAGCTTGGACTCGGGTTTGAGCTGGTTAGTGGTGTTTGTGGGAGAAAGAAGAAGTGTGTGGGTGTAGGAATAAGTGGAGGGGAGCCACCATGGGCCCATGAGGCAGGGGGCGCGCCCATGGGGGTGGGCGCGCCGTGGACCCTCGTGGCTAGGTGCTTGCTCCCCCTGCTGTGTTCTCAGTGCCAGATATTCTCAAATATTCTAGAAAAAATCATATTTAAATTTTAGGGCATTTGGAGAACTTTTATTTTCAGGGTATTTTTTATATTGCACGGATAATTCAGAAAACAGATGGAAAGTACTATTTTTTGCTTTATTTAATATAAATAATAGAAAGTAAAAAGAGGGTACAGAGAGTTGTGTTTTCTAACTTCATCCATCTCATGCTCATCAAAAGGAATCCACTAATAAGGTTGATCAGGTCTTGTTAACAAACCCATTCCGAATAACATGGAACCGGAGAA
Organism: Triticum urartu; assembly: GCF_003073215.2. Classification (NCBI taxonomy): domain Eukaryota; kingdom Viridiplantae; phylum Streptophyta; class Magnoliopsida; order Poales; family Poaceae; genus Triticum; species Triticum urartu. Next base: position 119,753,641 of record NC_053023.1, on the reverse strand, counting down.
ATTTCGAATAACACTAGGTTACCTCGGCGGGGATATGGATATCCCCAACAATAAGAATATCATATTTATTCTTGACAGCAGGTAGAGGAAATTCAAAACCTCCAAAAATAATCGATGGAATTTTTCCAATAGAATTGATACTGTGGACTTCAGGTTGTTTCCTCGGAAAGTGTACCGTATGCTCATTACCATTAACATGAAAAGTGACATTGCCTTTGGTGCAACCAATAACAGCCCCTGCAGTATTCAAAAAGGGTCTTCCAAGAATAATAGACATACTATCGTCCTCGGGAATGTCAAGAATAACAAAGTCCTTTAAAATAGTAACGTTTGCAACCACAATAGGCATATCCTCACAAATACCGACAGGTATAGCAGTTGATTTATCAGCCATTTGCAAAGATATTTCAGTAGGTTTCAAATTATTCAAATCAAGTCTAAGATATAAAGAGAGGGGCATAACACTAACACCGGCTCCAAGATCACATAAAGCAGTTTTAACATAGTTTCTTTTAATGGAGCATGGTATAGTTGGTACTCCTGGATCTCCTAGTTTCTTAGGTATTCCACCCTTAAAAGTATAATTAGCAAGCATGGTGGAAATTTCAGCTTCCGGTATCTTTCTTTGATTAGTAACAATATCTTTCATGTACTTAGCATAGGGATTCATTTTAAGCGTATCAGTCAAACGCATACGCAAAAAGACAGGTCTAATCATTTCAGCAAAGCGCTCAAAATCCTCATCATCCTTTTTCTTGGATGGCTTAGGAGGAAAAGGCATGGGTTTCTGAACCCAAGGCTCTCTTTCCTTACCGTGTTTCCTAGCAACAAAGTCTCTTTTATCATAACGTTGATTCTTTGATTGTGGGTTATCAAGATCAACAACAGGTTCAATTTCTATATCATTATCATTACTAGGTTGAGCATCAACATGAACATCATCATTAACATTATCACTAGTTTCATGTTCATTACCAGATTGTGTTTCAGCATCAGAAATAGAGATATCATTGGGATTCTCAGGTGTGTCAATAACAGGTTCACTAGAAGCATGCAAAGTCCTATCATTTTTCTTTTTCTTCCTTTTAGAAGGACTAGGTGCATCTATATTATTTCTCTAAGAATCTTGCTCAATTCTCTTAGGGTGGCCTTCAGGATACAAAGGTTCCTGAGTCATTTTACCAGTTCTAGTAGCCACTCTAACAGCATAGTCATTATTCTTACTATTCAATTCATTGAGCAAATCATTTTGAGCTTTAAGTACTTGTTCTACTTGAGTGGTAACCATAGAAGCATGTTTACTAATAAGTTTAAGTTCACCTTTAACATTAGCCATATAATCACCCAAGTGTTCAAGCATATCAACATTGCGTTTTAATTCTCTACCAAAATAAGCATTGAAGTTTTCTTGTTTAACCATAAAGTCATCAAACTCATCCAAGCATGGGCTAGCAAACTTAGTAAATGGGATTTCAGCTTGATCATATCTATAGAGAGAATTTACCTTTACTACCCGTGTCGGGTTATCAAGACCATGTGTTTCTTCAATGGATGGTAATTAAGAATATGTATTTCTTTAATAGGAGGTAAATTCTTAACATCTTCAGCTTCAATACCCTTTTCTTTCATAGATTTCTTTGCCTCTTGCATATCTTTAGGACTGAGAAATAGAACACCTCTTTTCTTCGGAGTTGGCTTAGGAATAGGCTCAGGAGTTGGCTCAGGAGCTGGCTCAGGAAGTTTCCACTTATTTTCATTTGTCAACATATTATTCAATAGAATTTCAGCTTCATCCGGTGTTCTTTCCCTGAAAATAGAACCAACACAACTATCCAGGTAATCTCTGGAAGCATCGGTTAGTCCATTATAAAAGATATCAAGTATTTCATTTTTCTTAAGAGGATGATCAGGAAAAGCATTAAGTAATTGGAGAAGCCTCCCCCAAGCTTGTGGGAGACTCTCTTCTTCAATTTGCACAAAGTTATATATATCCCGTAAGGCAGCTTGTTTCTTATGAGCAGGGAAATATTTAGCAGAGAAGTAATAAATCATATCCTGGGGACTACGCACACAACCAGGATCAAGAGAATTAAACCATACCTTAGCATCACCCTTTAATGAGAACGGAAATATTTTAAGGATATAAAAGTAGCGAGTTCTCTCATCATTAGTGAACATGGTGGCTATATCATTTAACTTAGTAAGATGTGCCACAACAGTTTCAGATTCATAGCCATACAAAGGATCAGATTCAACCAAAGTAATTATATCAGGATCAATAGAGAATTCATAATCCTTATCAGTAACAAAGATAGGTGAAGTAGCATAAGCAGGATCATTTTTCATTCTGGCATTCAGAGTTTTTTGTTTAAGCTTACCTAATAATTTCTTAAGATCACTTCTATCATTGCAAGCAAGAAAGTCTCTTTTAGTTTCTTCATCCATAACATAGCCCTCAGGCACAACAGGCAATTCATATTTATTAGGAGAGCCTTCATCATTACTTTCATCAATATTATCAGTTTCAATAATTTCATCCTCTCTAGCCCTAGCAAGTTGTTCATCAAGAAATTCACCAAGTGGCACAATAGTATCAAGCATAGAAGTAGTTTCATCATAAGTATCATGCATAGCAGAAGTGGCATCATCAACACTACAAAAAAAGACACATCCGTGACATTTTGGGCCGAACGAACTTTTTTTTCTGTCATACATATGACACTTCTATGACGATAATTGTGACAAAACCCGGTATCATCATAGATGTGGTGGGCTCCTACTTCTATGACAAAAAATCATGACAGAAAATGGGCTTTTCGTCCTGGACGGGCCGGAGACGCAGCTGCATGACATTCTTTGGGCCGTCCATGACGGAAAAAACCATGGTAGAAGCGAGGGGGAGGAAAATTTCGGGGAGTTCCCGGTTACGGTGGGAGGTCGGGGTCCGAGCGATGCGCGTTTCTCTCGTACATGTACGCGCGCGTGTGCGAGACGTTGGCTCTAACTGAACCCGAGCGAGGCGTTGGGCTCTAACTGAACCCGAGCGATTGCACTACAGGCTACGCGTTACTGAACCCGAGCGATCGATCGATGGCTGTTAATTGAACCCGATCGAGCGATTCCTTCGCTACTGCTGCTAACTTAAGCCGATCGATGCTGCCTCTAGGATGAACAGTGAGCGTTGCCGGGGGGGGGGGGTTGGATGAACAGTAAGCGGTGGCGTTGCCTCTGGATGAACAGGACCCCGTGGTGTGGAGGGCTGGATGAACAGTAGACGGTGGAGGGGTGCCCGTGGAGGGGTGGTTGAACAGGACCCCGTGGTGTGGAGGGCTGGATGAATAGTAGATGGTGGAGGGGTGGTTGAACAGTAGCCAGTGGAGTAGCACGCGGTGGAGGCTGGATGAACAGGAGCCTGTGGAGGCTGGAGGAGGTCGACGGTAGCCCGTGGAGGCTGGAGGAGGTCGACGGTGAGATGAACAGTATCCCGTGGAGTCCCGTTTTGCGGTACGCCACACCCCTCCCGATGAACAGGACCCCCGTTTCGACCGTAGCGCTCCAACACAAGTCCGTTTCGTCCGTTTTGCGGTACGCCACACCCCTCCCGATCAACAGGACCCCTGTTTCGACCGTAGGAGGTCCGTTTCGTCCATTTTGTGGTACGCCACACCCCTCCCGATGAATAGGATCCCGTTTCGAACGTGGTCGGTCGAACACAAGGCCGTTTCCTCCGTTCTGCGGTACACCAGGCCTCGTTTCCATCGCCTGTTCCGTCCAAGCCCTCCCGATGAACACGACCACGCATTCCGTTCCGACCCAGCCGGTTGGCTTCCACGCGTTCCGTTGCCTCCCGATGAACACGGCACATTCCATTGCCTCCCCATGAACACGACGCATTCCGTTGCCTTCCCATGAACACGACGATGACGCTGTTTCTCCATTCCAACCCAGCCATGTCAACGAGCCCTTGCCGTACGTATGCCCGAGTAGGCGTTCGACCCCGCCCGTATGTACACATACGTGGCCGTATTTTCTTTCTTGCACCCTGGCCGCTGTACGTACATGTACATGCTACGTGCGCGCCTCTACTACGACACGTGCGCGCCTCTACGTCCACCAGTATATATGTACGTACACGTTCGCGACCAGAATGACAACGCTACATACGCTTCGACCAGGTGGGTCCCGACTGTCAGGCACTTCCTTGCGTGCGAAGATGTAGCTGGTGGGTCCTAGCAGTCAGGGGGGCGAATCGTTTTGTTTTTTTGCCCGGACGCACTTTCTTGCGTGCGAAGGTGTAGCTGGTGGGTCCCAGCAGTCAGGGGGAAAGGTTTTTTTCACGAAATACGGTGGCCCGTCCGGTGGGTCCCCGCTGTCAGGTGGAGGAATAATTATTTTGCGCGTAATAAGGAGGCACTTCTTTGCTGCGGCCGTGGACCTAGTTGTCAGCGTCTCCACGCACAGTACTCTTCCGATGGAAGTCGGTCGTTGACCACATTGACCACGCCGCGCCGAGAGCACCACGGCAGTGGACGACGGCGAGGCCTAGGAAGGGGACGATACGGAGGTAGGGAAGACTCGGCAGTTGTTTCCCACGCGGAGGGGAGTACGACTATATGAGGGTTTACTGGTTCGTCTGCCGTCACTGGAGAATAACAACAGGTGTGTGTGAGTAGAGGGATGGCTAGGCCAGCGATGGGAGTACGGTGGGGCGGTGAGACCTGCGCGGCAGCACAGCCGGTCGCGGGAAGGAGGGAGAAGACAGTCCCGCCGACGCTTGTTTGAGCGGCTGGAGCAGGAAGAGCAGAGATTGAAGAAGCACGGCGGCCATTGGATGGACATCCAACAGTCAGTGCTTGTGCGTCAGCCTTTTTTTAGGAAAGCCTCAAATCTGTGGAAAACAGCATACAACCCATCTGCCATTATTTCTAATAATTTACAGCCCATTTGCTAATTCTTAAGGTTTTTTTGGAGCCCATATTCTTTTTGTTAGCATTACAGCCCATATTGTGGCCACGATTAAAAAAGTATACGCAATTTTGCATATTTCGGTGCGGTCTGAACTGTTTTTAATCCCGAAATTTCGACTCACATTCAAACTGATTTTAAAAATAAATGTATATCAATATAAAATCCAACAAATTCTCCACGCATAAAAATTAATGTAATTTAAAATCTTGAAATGAAAAAAAGATATTTGAAACTAGTTGCCGGTTTGATGTGTTTTAAAAATGTACAACCCATTTCTCATTACTGATGGGCCATTTTCTCGGCCAGCCGAATGAAAGCTCTCCTTGTCTTGAAAGATTTGCAGCCCAACAGGCCTGACAAAGCGACTTACTTGGCAAATCACAAAAAACTAGGCTGTGGCCGTGGACCCAGCTGTCAGCCTCTCCACGTACAGTACTCTTCTGATGGAAGTCGTTCCTTGACCACGTTGACCACGCCGCGCGGAGAGCACCACGGCGGTGGACGACGGCGAGGCCTAGGAAGGGGACGACGCGGAGCCGGGGAAGACGCGGCAGTGGAAGCCCGCGTGGAGAGGAGTACAAGGGTTCACTGGTTCGGCTGCGGTGTGAGGCTGCCATCGCCGCAGGGCCTGGCCAGCGGTGGGAATAGTAGGGGGCGGTGAGGCCTCTGAGACAGCACAGCCGGCCATGGGAGGCAGGAGCATGCGGCACGACCGGTGCTGCTTTGGGCGGCTGGAGCAAGAAGACCAGAGGTTGAAGAAGCACTACGGCCGTTGGATGGACATCGGACGGTCACTGGAGCTAGAATCGTTCATATTGGCTAAGTTGACAAAGCCCTTCATCCCCGTCAACTTAGTAGGCCCACAAGTCAGCCTCCCACCAAGGTGGGTCCCAGCTAGCTTGGGGAGTATTCATTTCTTTATGCGTAATAAGGAGGCACTTCCGATGGGTCCGAGCTGACGGCGGGGGGAATTTTTTTTCACGAAATACGGTGGCCCGTCCGGTGGGTCCCAGCAGTCAGGGGGAAATGATTCTTTTTCGCAAAATACCGGTGGCTTGTCCAATGGGTCCCCGCTGTCAGGTGGAGGAATAACTATTTTTCGCGTAATAAGGAGGCACTTCCTTGCGGCTGCTGTGGACCCAGCTGTCAGCCTCTCCACGTACACTACTCTTCCGATGGAAGTCGGTCGTTGACCACATTGACCACGCCGCGCCGAGAGCACCACGGCGGTGGACGATGGCGAGGCCTAGGAAGGGGATGACATGGAGCCGGGCAAGACGCGACAGAGGATGCCCACGCAGAGAGGAGTACGAGCGTTCACTAGTTCGGCTGCGGTGTGAGGCTGCCGTCGCCGCAGAATAACAGGGGGTGTGGGTGAGTGGAGGGATGGCCTGGCCAGCGGTGGGAGTAGTATCGGGGCGGTGAGGCCTCCGTGGCAGCACAGCCGGCCACGGGAGGCAGGAGCGGGCGTCATGACCGGCGCTGCTTTGAGCGGCTAGACCAAGAAGAGCAGAGGTTGAAGAAGCACTACGGCCGTTCGATGGACATCGTACGGTCACTGAAGCTAGAATTGTTTATATTGACTAAGTTGACAAAGCCCTTGGTACGCTCCAACTTAGTAGGCCCACAGGTCAGCCTCCGAAACGGTGCGCCCCAGATGTCAGGGGGAGGAATCATGTTTTGGGCGGCCGAAGCTAAGAATATCCGAGATTGAAGAAGAAGCACGACATCCGTTGGATAGGCATCCAACGGCCACTGCTGCTAGAACCGTGTGTTGACTATAATAAGTTGACAAAGCCTTACATATGCGTCAACTTATTTTTTTAGGGGACGCATCACTTAGTAGGCCCACAAGTGTGTGGTAGAGAACTTATAGCCCATTTGCCTTTTGTAAGAATGTACATCCCATTTTTGAATTCTAATGGAATTTACAACAACCCATTTACAGTTTGTTAAAAGTACAGCCCATTTTCTAGCTAGGACAACGATTAATAATTTCAACCAACCGTTGAAGACAAAATTCAATAAAATTTCTCACATTTTGATGGGATCCGAAATATTTTTATCCCGAAATTTCTAGTCAGATTAAATATAAATTTGTATTACGTAAAAATCCAACAAAACATTACGCGCGCAACAATGAAAATTTAAGATTTTCAAAATCCATAAATAATATTTTATAAACTAATTACGTGTTTGGTGCATTTTTTTATAGTTACTGCCCAGTTTTTATAATTACATCTCATTTATTATTTTTTTAAACCCATTTTCCTGTTAAGCCTAATGCATCCCTCCTAGGAAAGATTTGCAGCCCAGCGGGGCGGAGAATAACAAGTTGACCTTGCCTGGGATTCTTCAAAAAGACGTATAGCTGGGCTAGCCATTTTCATCTTGAAAAAATTAGTATCTAGGATGGATATCTGGCCTGGGCTAGACGGGCCACAGCCCGCCCGGTCAATACCCCGCTCTCCTCTGAACAACAACGAAATCATCGCCAAGAAAAACTCTGAAGTGCTCACGCCTCAAAAACACAAATACTGCTCAAACTGCTTGGTCCCAGTTGTCGGCCGCACCTTGTGCAATTCTCTCGTTTATATTGACTACATAGGTTGACAATGGTGTGGGACCGTGATGTCAGGAAACCAGGAGAAAGCAAAAACAAATATAGTTGTACATAATAAGGAGGCACTTGCGTACGTACGGCTATGGCCCTAGTGGGTCCCTAGTGTCATCGAGTCAAAATAAAGTCATCTCCTGAATCCTCATGTTCGTTGACGATGTTAATAATGCTCGGCGCCACGGCGGGCGCAACAACTCGAAGGACAACGGAGAGTGCCTCGCGGGCCCTACGGATGGTCTGATACAGCGCCCGCTGCTCATTCAGGAAGCTAGGATCATCGGACACCTATGAGCACCTTCGAGAAACTGAGACGGCATGAAACGGTAAGGCCGCGCTTGGGAGCTCTGGTTTATTTCAAACCTGTATTAACATACAAGTGTAATTTACTCGTCCTCAGAAACAACGCGTAAAATACAGGCGTAATGAAACCGAGGGCCCGAGGTCTGTAAGTAAAACCGGCGGGTTACGCGTGTAATTTGAGAGACCAGTGTATATTTTATGAGCACTGCTATATGGACGACATTACCAGACGATACATGCACGACGTGCGTATCATGCCATCCATGGGCAAGGCTGAAACAGCAGCTAACGGCTGGATTAGCAATCGTCCGAGTGTCGTTCAGCGTTTTTATCGTGTGTGAAGTACTTTTGATATTTTACTAGTCGAAATCGACCAACCAAGCGCCTTCGCCCGAGACCATCTACTTTAATTTACAAGCGTTAGTTTTACAAGCGGTTTTGGTTGGAAAACGACGATCCAATCACGACCTAATATCATGAGTTGGTCGGAAGATCATATGGTTTCACGTCTAACCTACCCGACTTGTCGTATAGGCTATGAATGAAACATCAGACGATGAACTTCTTAAGCACGAAAACAACATAAGAGGATGATCTTCTTAACAAGCAAATCACTAGCATTAGATCGACATGCAAAACAATATGAAGCATTATTCTCAGGAGGCACGATGAACAGCTCGTGATGCCGCATGCCACAACATTCCAAGCTCAACTTTGCAATCAAACACAAGGCCTGACATTACATAGACAATATTCAGAACAAACTCTTAACACAAGAATATCTCAGTAGAGTAACTATTTACTTCTAAACTGAACACAGGAATAGGAAAAAACACTCGACGCTGCTCACAGCAAGGGCGTCCCACTCAAAAATATCAAATGCATGTCTTCTGGCTAACATCAATGAGCAAATTTTGACAAGGTTTTCCAATTCCAATATATTAAACTAACGTCTTCTTGCTAACATCAATGATTAAACTTTGACAAGCTTTTCCCATTCAAAATATGTAATGCCTATGATCGTCCTGTCGTAGCTTCTTGTACTTGTTTGGGCACTTTTTGCCCAGGGCACTCCACGTGTTGTTAAATTGCCAATGGTCTCTGCAGACTAGTCATGTCACCGGTGTCTAATAATACTCTGTAAAGCTTCTCGGTCATTCCTTCTGTAATGTAGCGCAAACAGTGACTGCTTCTTTTTGCAAAGTGGAACGACTAACTGGACCCAGTAATGCAGCAGTTTGCCTTGGACACATTGGCTCCTTTTGTGCAGTTCAACTAAAATCAAAGTCGGAATAAAGCTGAGCTTTAATTTTGATATCCCTGTAAGCAACAATAGGTACAAGGGAAACAATTACTGAGAAATAACGGTTGATGACTTGTACTCCCAGAAGAAAAGCATCTACTGATCTACTTTATCTTAATGGGAAACAAAGCAGGAGAGTAGCAATTCTCCATCAGTGTGATTCATTCATATTGACTGAGACACTATCTTAACAATGCCTTGTTTCAACATGTATAAAGAACGACAAAGCAGAAAAGTACCATTCCTAAAACAATGCAACTGATTCATTTTAACAGAGACATTATCTTAACAATACCTTGGTTAAACATGTAGAAAGAACTACAAAGCAGGATAGTACCATTCCTAACAAGTGTTGCAGTTTTGAACTAAGATTCAGTAGATAATTAATTCTGAGAGTGGCATTGCTTAATTTTACCAGCGACATTAGATTAACGAAAAGCATAAACAGTTCCGGGGAGAGTGGGCGCAACAACAGTATGTGCTTCCATCTACTTATAAAGGGGGTGATGTAGAGTTTGTTGTAACAAAGCAACAAGCATCATGTCTGGGTTGGTCCCATTTTTGTTCACTACTTAATGGGAGAAGACAACAATATAATAGCTTCAATTCAACATTTATTTAAAACAGTACCAATACAAGTAGCACAACATCTCAAAGCACACTGCACAATCATGTGGATGAAGGCCTGTACTGACCTTTCATGAGACGGACAAGATAAAATACGAATCTGCCAACACGAATAGGAAATCCAATCTCGTTTTGTGCAGTTGCACTGAAATCAAGCAAAGTGTTTCGCGTAGCGAAACAAAATGTCGCAATAGCAACAAGTTGAATCGATACGAAGACTGGAAACAAATCTCGATCTCCTTTTGTGCAGTTCCACCAAAATTAAGCAAAGTCACCGGTGTGACATTCAAGTTGAACTGCACAAAACACTCTTAAAACACAAGTGTTTCGAGTAGCGAAGCAAAATGTCGCAATAGCAACAAGTTGAATCGATACCCCTGTTTTAACAGAGGCAAAAAAGGAAACAATTACTTGCCGATAAAGGAGGATGAAACAAACGGTGACAGAAAGAAGCATCTAACTTATCTTGGATGGAAAACAAAGTAGGACAGTAGCATTTCTAAAACGGTTGCATTGATTCATATTAACAGAGACATTTTCTTGAAACAACATTCGTTAAAAAATGTAATTTACTTTTAACAGTGGCATTGCTTCAATTTTCCCGCGGCATTCTTAGATTAACAACAGCAAAATAGCTATATGGGACATGCCAGCACCATGTGCGTCCACACGTATAAATGGGTGATGCAGAGTATGTAGCCAAGCAGCATATATGTGATGGTCCCATATTTGTTCTCTTTGAACCTTCTTCCTATGTGAGGGCAGGAAATCTAGTCCTACACAAACTACTTGACCCCCCAGTTTCTTTCCCTTTTCAACAAAGAGATCTGTTCCTTACAAATGTGTGTACTGGGTTACCCCTTTTTCCCTTTTCGACTTACAAAGCGGCTGGATAGCCAGTCTATACTACTTTCCGCCCCTCCTTTCCTCATTGAACCATGTCCTAGATTCTTGCTTCAGCCCACCGCACCATTCTTTCCTCTTTGAACGAAGACCTAGATTCGACTACAGATCGAAAAGATCCACATGCAGCTAGAGCAATGACGGTTTCAAAGAAACTCATACCTTAGGGTCGTCGGGATGTGGCAAGGCGTGGGGCGGGAGGCCGGATCTGCCCACACTACGTACGGCATCGAGGAAGAAGGGGTCAGTGGCCCTCCCGCATAGGCGCTGGGTGAAAGAGAACAGCGCAGCCGACAGTGGATTGCCTCCCTTGCCGAAGGCGATAGAGTGAACGCTGCACCTCCTCCCCTTCCCGGTGCGACGGGATACGGGCGCCTCCTTCACCAGCTGTGAGGGGGGAGAGAGATACAAGAGGCCAACGCAGTCTTGTTTAGATCTGGTGAAGAGAGGGTGAGAGACTGTGAATATAGCAAACCCTAGCAAATGAACGCTGAGCCTCCAGCGTGTAACATATATGTAGTGCGGCGAGCGTGTGGAGAGTGCAAACCCTAAGTTGATGTCCACTCTATTTGTGGTCTATTTTTTCCTAGTTTTTTGTTTCTTATTGCTACATTATGTACTTGTGGGAGCTTAGATGTGATACCCTTAAATAACATCTAGATGTGAATTAGACAAACTGATTTTCTAACGTACCAAGAAAGAAAACTCGATAAAAAACACGCCCCCGCTTCTAGGTCGCGAGAGTCGTCGTGCACACACACATAGACATAGACATGCATATCTGTGTTTACATAAAATTCCATTTCCATCTCCATCTTCAATCATATTTGTCCAACTGGCACATTATTTACGTTGTCAATTATATACGCAGCAATATTAACGTACATCATCTCTTGTTTGCGCACGTCCGGACCGCTGCCACGGCCGGTCCTGACCAACCCGAACCCTCTTCATCACCCGCGTGTGCTTCCTGCCCGAAACGGTCAGTACTGCATTCATGCCCGACCAAAGCGGACACGACCTCTCACTGGCGCCGGCATTGAAGCGGCGCGTCGGCCGAGAGAGCGTCGCCGACGCCGCTTCCAGGTGCACGCGGCTGCTCCGCGTTCAAAGGTCACAATAGCCGGCTACAACATGCATGTAAAAAGTTCTTGGGAGTCCGTGCTATAGCTAGATGTCCTCCCCCAACTCGTCAATCTCTTCCAGTAGTGCTAGTACTCCATGGCGTGATCCATCGACAAGCAGGCGGGAAAGTTGTCGTATACTCGGTTTGCGGTGTGGCATGCCGAGCGACCGTGTGGGGTCGAGCCGTGGAGGAGGGTGAGACACGAACACGACAGACGTGATTTAAACGTTGGTTTTGCTCGATGGCGCGATCCAACGAAACGAAACGTTGGTTTCTCTCCAATTCCATTTTTTCTCCGGAAAAATGGAAACTTTCCACTCCATTTTCATTCCTATTCCAAGGTTGCCCCGTTACAACATTCCATCAAATACAAAGGAAAACTAACACGCATGCTGATGCATCTCAATGATTCATAGATCATAGCCAATATTTACTTCACAACTAAAGAAAAAAGTTGTGAGAGCGTGTACGAAAGAGAAACTACTGATGGGGTCACTACGACTTAAACCCTAAACCCTAAACATGATTTAATTTCCTGGCCAGGTAGAACCTGTCGAAGGAAAGACGGCTGGCACCCTCGGATCATACGATGCTTTTGTGCAGTTCCACTAAAATCTACCTGAGCATCCCTGATGGAAAAGATATTGAAGAAGTGTGATTAGAATAATAGTACTGGCACCAGTTCATGAGACATAAACTCATCACAAGTAGAAGCCGAAAGAAGTAGAGAAAGATCGACATGGAGATGGAGCTACGGCAGTGGAGCAAGCCGGCTCCAAAAGGAAGATGGACTACCTGGGACATCGGGCTGTAGCTAGAAGGGCGGTTGGGACGCGGCATCAGCCCATACCGCGGTGACCCCCGATTGGGACGCACCGACTGTGGGTTTTCTCCCTCGCCGATGCCGACCGCGTCTACGCAGAACATTGTTCCATTCCCCCAGCTGCGGGATCAGGCCCGTCGTTCTATGCTTGTGAAGAGAGCAACCTAAGCAAGCAGGCTTGTAGCTTAGGCTCCTGCTAGTGTATATATAGTGGTTTTATTTTTCTCTCCATATCAACCATTTTATATTGCGTACGTGTCATTCAAGAGTGAAATGATGGTTGCTTCTTCCGACTAACTTACTGTGTGATTTGACTGCTCCTTAGTGGCCCCTATACGTACCCCCCCTACGTGTATGCAACAATCACACGTACACATGGACACAAAAACGCGCACGACGCCCTAATGCATGCATGTCCGAGCACACGACGGAACACACACGGTCACGCTCAAGTGCTCAACCTACCCGTGCATGCACACACATACTTAGTCAGGGTGAGCTAGTGACCGTATAAACACCAGAATATATATATATATATATATATTGAGCACAATGAGCGTATTATGAAGTCCACTGACCGTATTTTTACAAATATACAATGATAGACAGTGTATTTATCTCGTTTGAAATTAAGCCATATTAACCAAAGAGGAGACAGTATGGACTAGCATTACTTTGCTATGTCCCGTCAACTTGCCAAACGAGGAGAAGGTTGCAGGACGGGAGAAGCTTGCGCGCGGTGGCTCGCAGGACAAGGAGAAACTTTTGACTAATGCAAGCTCTCCCTCGCTCAGGCGGTGGACGTGCAACAGTTAATTCGGTGTCAGATTGCCAGAAGCATACACTATACTACTACTAGGGCTATTATTGTTCGACTTCCCGAATAGACGAACAACCAAGCGCAAAGTTTACTAGTACTACTACTATAGTCTATAAAGGTACGTACTATACTAGTACGAACCGGATGGAGGAGCGTCTGCACTCTTATTATAATTTTAAAATGTGATAAAGCAATCTTCAACACATTTGGTTCTCTTCGAGGGTTCTCGCATGTGATAATGGAAGTTGATTGCATGGAACACTCGCCACAATTCTCGCTGAATTCTGGCTCATATCCCGTTACAAATAGTAGCGCTCGGTAATATTTCCTTTTTTTGTTATTCAGCATGTAAACAGGTCAGCAAACCTTGCAGCGCATCTTCGTGCGAACCGTGCTTGCTGCACTTTGAATGTGGCCGAGAGCTGGCTTGATGAAACACCTCGCTTCCTACTTCTTTTTTTGTGGGGTACCTCGCTTCCTAGTGACCAGTGTCTTGGCTGATCGTCCTAAGAATGCTTATATATGAATAAAGCTCTCTCATTTACCCGCAAAAAAGATTAAGCCATATGAGTGCTGCTATGCAGACGACTCATGGTGCACGATTCTTGCACGACAGTGCTAATCAAGCCGTCCATGCCTATGAGCAAACTACGACATGCCAATGGATTCACCATCGTCCAGCTTTCGTCCGAACAAGTATCGTCTGCGTAGTAGTTTTGAAGCCATATTAACCGGAAAGGAGGGAGTATGGACTAGCACTACTTTTTGGTGTGTCCCGTCAACTCGCAGAATGAGGAGAAGCTTGCAGGACAAGGTGAAGCTCGCTTACGCCTTTTGACTAATGCAACCTACCCTCGATGGACATGCATCAGTCCATTCGGTGTCAGATTGTGAGAGGCATACACTGTAGTACCCAACATGTGGAGTACCATCATTTCTCGACTTCACGAAGAGGCGAAGAGACAAGCGCAGTAGTACGAGTGGTACTACTACTAGAACCACATGGTGGAGCATCTGTACTCTTATTTTTTTATCTCTGATAAAGTACACGTTTATTCCGGAGAAGGGCGGAAAACGGCAGCCCAACATGTAATGAATGATATCGATCAACCAACCATGCTTGAATATATCTTGGCCTCCGTGCGAGCCCGTCTGTGTGTTCTCGCTCCTCAGGCTTGTTTGGTTCATGACTAACTTAGCCACAACTAATCTTAGGCAAACTGTGGCTGCCACAAAAAGTGTGGCTAACAAAATGGCCACCACAAGTGTGGCAAGATTTGGCAAAAATTTGAGCCTATGACTTGTGGGCCGTATAACTAGAAAAGTGTGGCAAGCCACAAGTGTGGCAATAAACCAAACATATGCCTAAGGTGTTGTGGCATGACTAAGGTTAGACGTGGCAACCTTAGGCTGAGAACCAAACATCCCCCTCATCTCTCTCAAGGAACGATGGGTTGGCTCTTTGCCGTCAATTGAGATCGGTTTGCTCAGACTCCTATCCCACATGTCAGTGATATGCCAAGAGGACGTGCGTTGACCGACTGGCCATACGCGTACTTGGTTTTGCACCTTCATACTACTCCTCCCTCCGTCACAGTTTACAGGGCACGCTTCATTATGATGCATTTCTCTCAATGCATTTCCACCACTAGAGAGACTTTAGACGCGTTTGGTTTAATGCTCAATTAATTAGGGCGTGGTAACCGCAATCAAGTCCGCAATTTTCTCTCCATGTACTGTACTACTACGGAGTGGAGTAAGTGCATGCATGTGTGTACCCGGGGTGGAAGCACTGCATGCATGTGTGTACGCATTATTCCCTCTAGTAATAGACGTCGTGCTATAACTACCAATGTTATTTTTCAGGCCGATCGCTGGTCGCCTTGGTCCCACAGATTTTTTTCTTTTTTCTGAAGCACGCTGTATAAAGTGACGAATGGAGTAGTATGAGCAGATTCAAAAAAGAGCGTATTGATGGTTGCTTCTTCAGAGCAACTTACAGTGGGAAAGGTGGGGCTTATGATTTGACTGCTCATTACTCACTATTAATGCGACACAACGACCGGGTTGAGTCTCCCATGCAGTTGTGCACTACCCCCCTCGGTTCTTAAATATACTCCAGAGTATTTGTATTTCTAGAGATTTCAACGAGTGACTACTCAAATATTTGTCTTTTTAGAGATTTCAAATGGACTGGCACATACGGATGTATATAGACATATTTTAGAGTGTAGATTCACTCATTTTGCTCCGTATGTAGTCACTTGTTGAAATCTCTAGAAAGACGAATAGAATATTTAGGAATGGAGGGAGTACACATACGAAGAAAAATGAGTGAATCTACACTCTAAAATATGCCCGTTTGAAATTTGTAAAAAGACAAATATTTAGGAACGAAGGAGTATAATTTTGTGCATGGCACATGGACCCGGATGATGAAGAGGCTTCTGGCAATGCTATCAAGCTTCCATCATTTGTTTACATAATTGATGTACTATACAAATAATTTTCCAGCGACATGAAATTGTACAATGGTGTGAGTTTTCAGCTTTTGTTTCGTGTGTCTTGCCATCGATGCTCTTTCAAAAACAATAAAAAACTAACTTCCTTGCTAATGCATGTCAATTATTAGCAGATCAGAGCTAATAATTACATCACATTTAAATTCAGAGTTGTGAGAAGGTGTTAAATTAAAATTGATCCATGCTTTCATTGGCAGCAACATCCCCCCAGCTCTGTCTAAATCAACAAGGCATGTTGGGAAAAAAGTAGCTGTCTGGAGCATGCAACATTCCGATCATTTTGTGTAGTTCCACTAAAATAGAGCTGAGCATCCCTGTTCCAAAGATATTAAGTGTGATTACGATAATAGAGGAATGCTGATGAAACAATAAACACATAAATAGAAGCCGGTCACCTTTGCAGTCTCTCTTAAGACTAACTAGTTGGAGAAGATTAGGCTCGGAGTTGGATGAGGAGGATAGAGCAAAACCAATCTCCCTTTGTGCAGTCGCACTGAAATGTAGAGACGTTGCCCGTGTGACATTTTAGTACAACCGCACAAAACACTCTTAAGAAAAAAGTGATTTGTGCAGTTCACCAAAAGGTCGCAATAGCAACGAGGTGAAATGGATAGCCCTGTTTGCAAAAAAGAGGTAGAAAGGAAACAATTACTGGCCAATAACAGTTGATGACACATGCAACGACAAAAAATAAGCATATTCCTTGTCCTAAGGGAAGATAACAACACGGTTGTGTTTGTCTAAAACGGTGTGAGGACGAGAATGCAATATGGAAAGTACGCCGGACGAGCTACGTTTTGGGCAAAGAACTATGGAAGATCCACATGCAGCGACGTGGGAAGACGGGCAATGGAGCAAGGGCGGAGGGGATACCTGGAGGTCGTCGGGATGTAACTAGGTGAGTGGCGGCAGGCGGAATCTGCGAGTAGGTGGCGTAGGCCCTGCCGCGCCGGAGCTTGGTCAGAGAGAACGACGTGTACCGCAGATCGGGACGTGATGCCTCGGCGCCGTCGAACGGAGAAATGATGCACTTCCTCCCTTTCCCCCGGCGGACGGGATGCGGCCGGATCAGTGACCAACGGTGTGAGAGAGAGAGGCCACCACACTCCCTTTCCCCCGGCGGACGGGATGCGGCCGGATCAGTGACCAACGGTGTGAGAGAGAGAGGCCACCGCAGCCTTGTGTGAGATACTCTGAAGAGCAACAAACCAGGCAGGCAGGCTCCATTGTATATAGTGAGCGGACTACCTTTTTCTCCATAAAAACCATTTTATATTCTGTGTACGTGCCATTGAGCGATATATCTTTATTTAAAAATAACGTGGCAATGCGTCAAGTCGAACTTTGTTTCGTGCACGCGTGGCACACGACCTCCCTAGGTAAACAACCGCTACAGGCGTTCAAATTAGCACGTGAGCTGCCATTTCATAAAGAAATGAGCTCCACCGTGTACCCACACGGGTGTGGCTGGGCATGAAGCGTGAGTACGTGTACGGTGCACCTATTCTCTTCTTGTATACGTACACCATCTATGTGGGGTTGTGTGAGAGAGATACAAACCTAGAGAGATGTAGTGTGTGGGTTCTTGAGAGTTTTTTTTTTGGGTGGGGGGTCAATCAAAAAATGTAACATATGCAATGTGTGTTAAATAGAGTCCTGGATATAACATATACTCCCTCCGTTCCGAATTACTTGTCTTAGATTTGTCTAGATACGGATGCATCTAGCACTAAAATGAGTCTAGATACATCCGTATCTAGACAAATCCAAGACAAGTAATTTAGAACGGAGGGAGTATATAGAGGGGGCGATCCACGAGAAGAGAGTGGAGGTATCATCGGCTTGAGTTGTCATAGAATCGAAGAGAGGTATGATGTGTGTGTGTGTGCGCGCGATCGATAAAGAGTGCCATCGAATTTGTGTGTGCCCATGTCAAAGATATAGAGTAGCTGGCCTACTGGAACGTGAGATGGGACATGTGCAGTTTGTCTCTGTTGCATGGATACCTACCTGCAGCGCTCGACTATCGGTGTGTGGTGGGGGAAGAGGGAGGCCCAATTAATTATAGAGGTACAATGGCTGGTATATGTGTGGAGGAGGAGAGAGGCCTACCTCATGTATTGAGGAGATCGATCTGCCTCATGTATTAAGGGAGATCGATTGGCATCCATGCATATGTGCAGGAGAGGAATAAGGTTGGGAGAGAGACAGAGCTAGAGTGTTGGAGGAGGTGGTAGTGGAGTTGCTTCTAACAAATGGTGGGATAGGCTTGCTAGACAAACGGAGGGCACGCCCGCAATATCAATAAGAGAGGAGATGGCTGCTTGTTGTCTGTGCACGTGCGTGTGAGAGACGGGTCAGGAGGCATGCACGAATGATGAGGGGGGACGATGTGGCTGTGGTAAGCAGACGTAACTACATAGGAAGATCAATCGCCCTTTGTTAGAGAAAGGAGAGACATAACTTGTGAGGTACGTAGATCGATGGGGGGGGGTAGTTAAAGTCGATCTAGGTATATGTTGGGAGATCGATCGGTATACATGCATGTGTGTGTTAGAAGCAAATGAGGCACGAGGAGAAGGATAGAGAGAGAGAGGGATGCATGTAGGAGGTGGTATGAGAGGCATACTATATCGAGGGGGAGGAGTGTGCGAGTACGAGAACGATGAAAAGAGTGGTGGGAGTGAGGCATGGACGGTGACAAGAGAAGAGGGGAAGCTTGTGTTTGTGCTAGGCACACCTGGCTAGAGAGGCATATCGATCGATGTGTGCCGTAAAGGAGCCGGGGGGCCTACACACACCGTGGGTGAACGACCTAAAGTGAAAAGACGAATTTGCACGATGGAGCTAGAGAATGCTGAGGGAGGGTGAGAGGGATGCGGACGTGTGCATGCACAAGAGAAAGTTAGCACTAGCTACAAAGATAAGAGGGTTGTGTGGGTGTAAAATACGAATAGAGATCATATATACTTCATTATAAAAAGCGAATTCGGATATTTGAAGAAGTTATCATAGTGTTTCAAACTGACGCATGTGTGAATATATATAACGGTGATACACATGGTGTGGTTATGAACATGTTATACTACATTTAATATATTTTATCTCCACTCTTATAAAAAAACGGAGTTGTTGATGATGGTGTGCCTGCCATCCTGCATTATAGGCCGTCCGATTTATATCTAGCGGATAGCAAGGAAACTATGATGGTTGAAGTTGGCAACAATCATGATTATAGATTCTTGTTGAAATAGAGAAACAAATTCAAATTTAGTTCGAATTGCAGCGGTAGTATAGACATTTGGAATGCACTAAAATGTTGGTATGAGTAGGTTACATGCATTATACAGCAAGCAAAAAAATTTAATCGGACATAACATGGATTCATACTCCCTCCTTCCATCTATATAGGGCATAATGATATTTTTAAGACCGCCTTTGACTATTGACAAGATTAATAGTACATGACATGCATAATGTGAAAATTATATCATTGAAAGAACCTTTCACAGATGAATTTAATGGTGTGCTTTGTGTAAGTTGCATGTCATATATCATTGCTCTAATATTTGGTCAAAGTTAGCATCGAAAAATGCATTAGGCCCTATATAGATGGAAGGAGGGAGTAGCTTTGAATAGCATTTGTATAGTAAAACGGGGCAAGACTCTCTCTTTGTGTGGTGTGAATAGTTTTATTTTTTGTTTTCTTTTTGGTTGAGGGAAGTGCGAATTGATTGGGTACGTACAAGTACAATATTACTACACGTTAGGCTTGTCCCTAAAATTCAACCCGCATCTTGTTATATCCCGAAAATTTAGATATCGTGCTCAACTGGCGCCTTCACAACCCACGCCTTGCTATCCCGAAATTACAACGCGCGCGAAAACTCCCTCCAGCTGCCAAATCCCGACACGCGAAATCCCCCTTCTAACCCTGAGCCGAAAGGGCCGCTAGTTCAAATTGGTGGGGGGTACTTTTGCAACACACCCTACATTTTGGACAAGCGCATCCCTATGTCATGCTTCACCCCCTCCCATCGCCCCCTTTTCACCATTCGAAATCCCAGGCCGCCATAACCTCTCCGCTCCAGCCGCGAAACCCCACCCTCCTCCATTCGCCACGTCACCGCTGCCCAGCCGGAGCCTCTTCCCCGACGACGTCGTCCACCGCAACAGCTCGACGTCCCTCGTCCACCTTCCCGGATGAGGATCCGTCATCCATCTCGCCGTCCCACCGGTTCAGCTGCCCCGTCCTCCACCTCCAAGAAGCTGCTCTGACGATCGCCTCATCTATCGCGGCTGCTCCATCCCCACAGCGCCGCCTTAACCTGCTCCACCAGAACCGCAGCATCCTCACCGACTCCTCGGACGAAGCCGAGGCCTACTCGGTGCCACCAAAGAGGATGTACACTCATCGCATCGCACCTTCTCCTTAACTCGACCTCCCGGCGCCGACGGTGCTCCATCTCGCACCCCCATGGAGCGGCTACCTTGAAGCCGGCGCCGCAAGCGACATCTCCACGGCGGCTCTCCCCCAGTGCGAGGCCCCTTCGGCGGCGGCGTACATACCAGCCGGATCTCCCGCTACTGCTCCGGCTCTCGCTCGCTCGCGCTGCTGCTGCTGCTCCGGCTCTCGTTCGATCGCTTGCTCGCCCAGCTGCTGCTGCTGCTCTCCCCCTCGGTCGTGCTGCTGCTCTGCTCCGATTAAGCCACACTTCAGTTGACTGAATCGACTTTTGGGTCAGTCGATTTTCAGGGGTTGGGGGGCTCGTCGGAGTTAAGGAAGAACCACCCACAGCGTGGACGGGGACTCGCCGGAGAGGTACCCCACTATATATCTTAGGGTTCAGGGTAGGGGTGGGGGCCTAGAGGGCTGGCCGGGGCGGCGGTGGTGAGTTGTTTCAGGGCGGCGAGGTGGCGCTGGGGCCGGCGGTTCGGCCGGTGGTGGCTGGCGGCTCAGGGGGTGCAGGTTGAAGATGAACTGTAGGCCCTCCCTAAACTACATGTCAAGTGCCTCTCTGCTACCATTGCGTTCAGTTTTGACAGTAGCATTCAGATTCCATAGTAAATTTCAGTTTCGACAGTTAAGTTCAGAGTCAACAGTTTTTACCTCATCTGTTATAGTCAGGTGGTTTTTGGTGATGTTAATTTTACATCCATTTTACATCATCTATTGGAGATGCTATTAGAATCCCACTTGAGATTGACGATGTCTGTCTTGTGTTGCTTCAGCCTTGACGTCTTACGGCTCACTGGAGCTTTTCCAACGACAGAACGATCCATCACAATAGAGCAGTGCCCTGGACGCCGTCTACAGATTCCTCAGATCTTCCTCCACACCTCCGACAACCACCTCTGCCTCAACTGCTCCAGCGACCAACCCAATGATGCTGAGGTCGACACGGCTATGGCAAAGAGGTTGTACACTTGTTGCATCACTTATTACTATACATTCATGTCGATCCATTAGGGCTATTTTGGTTCAATGGAAAAACGTCGATCCACTGGTTGTTACCATCACTCTAAATTTCTGCATGCTCTCCTTACATAATCTCACCATATTTTTTTCGTATGCATGTCAGATATTGTACACAGTCATGCTGAACATGTAGAGAAAAAGAGAAGAGTTTTGCGTGACAATACAATGTCATGCAGACATCGCTCCATGGTGGGTTCAATGGCAAACCCTCCCCACCCCTCTCTAGATTGTAATCCAGAGGAAGATATCTGTTCTGAGGCGGATTCAGACACCGCTGACCACTCCTATTTACCCCCCAAGGTGTTTGCTCTACCTTAGCATGATGATGTTAGTCATATCATGCATATGTTGCCTTGCAGTGCCTACTTTTGACATCATATATGCCATCTGCTTAGTTTAGACATGTTATAATGCCACCTGTTTAGTTTCTATATCATATATGGGAATTATGCAGTCTCATGTCTTTTAGCCAGCCATAATATATGTGAAATGTGCAATGCCATCCTGTTTAACCAGGCATCATATATTTGAATGATATCTTGCCCATCCTTTTCTTCATTACATTTCCATTTGTTGATAATGTTTGTACATTAAACTACTCTTCCTGTGAATCAGCCATTTGGGTGGGAGATGGAAAAATCTGGAGTGAAAACAAGGCCTTCAGAGCAGACAGTGCTACCTGTCGAAGTAGATCTCTTGTTGGGTCCCGATAGCTCCTCAGAGATGGATTCAGAGACAGATGACCAGTCCTATTCCCCCACTGAGGTGTATGATCTAACTTGGCACGGTTATACTGCTCATATCATGCATACGGTGTCTTGCATTGCATAGTTTAGACATCATATACACAATATTCAACACCATGTTCTTAGTTCAGACATCATATCGAATGCCCTCTGTTTAGCATATAAATCACATATGTGAATTAAATGATGTGATCCTGATTACTTAGATAACATGTAGGTGAATTATGTCATGCGATCCTGTTTAGTTATTCATCATATCTTTGAATTATGTTATGCTATGCTATCCAGTTTAGATAGACATCATATATGTGAAATTATGTCATGCTATCCGTTTTAGTTAAACAATATACATGTCAACTATTTCATGCCCTCTTTTTTCCACACTATCTTTTGCATCTGTCTCTCATACAATGTCTGTACATTCAACTATGTTTCCTGTTTATCAGCCATTTGAATTGGAGCGGGTGATGCCAGTATCTAGCGGACTAAAAACACGGTCTTCAAATAAAATAGTGCTACCTCTTGGTGGAGATAGCACCCCGGTTGTACATGCACAAGAACCAGCCCTACCACACATAACCCAAACTCTCGCAGATTATACCCCTACTGCGATGGACAGAGAACCAGCTTCACCCAATCTAACCCCAACCCCAGCTGATAGTAACCCAGTTCCTGTTGACACAACACTATCTCCACCATTGAAATCCCAAACAAGAGCAGTTAGTAAGGCAGCTCCAGTGCCCAAAGGGCCAGTACTATCACGGCGAACCCCAACTCCACCAGTTAGTACGCCTATTCCTGTGGAGGAAGCACAACCAGCTAGTCGTAGTTTAGCATCTATCGCATTTGATGTTGTTAAATCGTATGTGCGTATCTTCCCATCTTAGAAATATTATACTGAAGATGAAGGAAAATGCCAGTTGCAGGTGTTTGTCCAGGAGTTATGTGTAAGTAATGTTATTCATGGCAATTACTTTGCTTCGTCCCATACATCCTACCTCCATGATGGGTATAATACAACAAATTTTCCCATTTTTCTCTATAGAGAAGGACCGATTTGGAAACTTAGGATGAGGTAACCTGTGCTAATACCTCTGCTATCTTCAAGAATTCTTGGTGGCAGTATCGGAATTACCTGAAGAAAACGTATTTCACCGGCAAACAAACTCATCAAATTCCCTTACGTTCTCCTGAGGCACATTTACTGGACGATGACTGGGAACACCTAGTTCTGTACTGGTCCCGAACCAAGAATGTGGTAAGGTCCATGAGCTCATTTTCTATTTTTAAGTATTATATTCTTGTGTCTTAATGTACTATGTTCATGTAGAACAAGTGCCTAAACCTGAAGAACAACTGTTCTAATTTAAGATTCCATTGCTATCATAGTTCAAAAAAGCGCTAGGCGTTAATTGTGCGTTTTGCCACCGCCTTGCGCTTTACTGACCAAAGCGCATGCTTATGCGCAGTTATGCATAGATTATGCGTAGTTATGTGCAATGCGTTTTGCCAACGCCTAGAGCCTAGGCGCGCTTAAGCGCTTGCTTAGGCGCGCCTTTTTTAACTATGATTGCTTTGTTCTTGTATCACTGTATTTACTCATACAAACTTATTTTTAAATTGAAGGATCCAATCGAAACTCCAATTGTGCACATCAGGTATGTTCATGCATGTTTCTTTAACAGGTTTGCTCTTATCAATAGCTTTGTTGATTTCAATTTCAATTGTGTATACAGTTGACTTTCATATCATGCACATTACTAGCATCACAACAGAGCCAATAGTGTTGTTGTACATGTAGACCCGTGGTACCCATCTGAAATCTTGTTGTGCCGTGTTGTTTCCCACGCTTTGTATTCTTTCACTGCTGCTTTGTCTTGAACTGATATGATTTGAACCGTGTCTCTATTTTGATTTGGCAAGACAATGCAGTGACCATAGGACATAGATATATGTTTGTTTGATGCTTTTATTATGTACTAGTACTTGGCAATAGAAGACTTGGTAGTTTAATCCTGTCCACCTTACTAATGAACTGGTTCACCGAAATGAGTTTCATATACTAGTACATGCTAAACTTGTTATGTGTCTGCTTGTTTCTTCTTTTAGAATGCTGACAGAATATTGAGGAAGAGTGCCTTATTAAGCAATGGTAAAGGAAGTAATGCAGATAAGGTCCAGGATAGTGACACATCCTTGTTGGTCTCCAACAAAGCTGATAAAACAGCTAAGGAAGACTATCTTGAAGACAACGAGACAACCCCAAAGTCCTGTCTTGGTTTAGTGTTCGAGTTACTGGCCACTACCGCTTGCACAAGATATTCAAACTCACTATCTGAATCAGTTCGGTTTCTTGAGTCTCAACTACAAGCTGAAAGACATCGATCAGCTGTGCTGCGACAAGAAGTGGAAGGACTGCGGAAGTCCCTGGAGCATTCAGATGCATACTTTCTAGTGCAACAACAAGCATTGGAGGATTTTAGCGCCAAACAGGACAAAGCTAATCAGCTTGCTAAGCTTATTGCCAGCATGGTGGATACCCAGGATAACGTTTCTTGAGCTCTTCTGAAGTTGTTTCAGTTATGCTCTTGTTTTGCTGCCGTGTTTATTTGCACTGGTGGCCAATTTTGATGGCCAGTGTATGTAATGTGCTGCTTTGTTCCCTATATTTGCACTGGTGGCGAACTTTGATGCCCAATGGATGTAATATGTGTAATAGCGGTAATAGGCTAGCGTTAATTGCTTGCTTATTTATTTCCTTATTGTCTTTTTTAATTGTTTGCTTGTAGTCACTATTGTTCTTTTTCTGTTTTTTTCTAGTGGCCACAATAGCCTATTTTTGGTAACTAGGCCAAAATAATCATGGCAACACATGGACTGTTGTAACCATGGGCCTCTTGCAGGCCGTATGATCCATCGGCCTTCTATACGGGCCTTAGGGTCCATGGGCCTTCTACGGGCCATAGGGTCCATGGGCCTTCTACGGGTCATACGATCCATGGGCCTTCTACGGGCCATACTATCCATGGGCCTCATACGGGCCGTAGGATCCATGGGCCTTCTACGGGGCGTATCATCATTTCGCCAATCATGGGCCGTACTATTCATGGACCATAACAGGCCGTTAATAGGCCATATTTGATAACTCTATGAAAACAGCCCAACGGGTTTTTTACATGAAAACGGCCCAATGTATTAACGATCCGCAAACGGGCCGACTGTAACGACGGGCTGAATTTGGCCCACAAGCAGAAAATGACAGTAACGGGCCGTATGTAACCGAATGCTGCAAATGAGCCCAAGAATCAATGGGCCCTGAGATGGCCGAAAGATAACTTGGGCTGGAAACGGCCCAATGGAATAACGGGCCATTAATGGGTATAAAGTTATACACTGTTCATTACGGGCTAGTTTCACCACGGGTCGTTAATGGGCCAAGAGTTACAAAGGTCCTCATATGGGCCGAAAGAAGTCATGGGCCACACATGGGCCGGAAGTTAAAACGGGCTGAATCATATTGGACGGCCCAGATGCCGCTACTGGGCCTAATTCGGATAGGGCATAACGGGCCCTGGGTTAGCGGGCTGTAAATGGGCTATATGCGAACAGGCCGTTAACAGGCTTTCCGTGGGCCGGCCCGCCACCTTTTGACCAAGTCAAACAGGCCGGCCTTTTCACAGGAATGGGCCTCTGTTGGGCCGTGCCATGTGTCGCCGTATCATAGGCGCCTTCGGTCCAATGAGCGGATGACATCTGTCCCAACGGTGAGCCGACACATGTTTCCTCCAGCCAATGATGATTTTACACATGGAAAATCCCCATTGGTCGGGGCTGTTAATGGGTTATCGGATCCAAAACCTAACCCGATAGCTTAACGGCGTTCCGTTACAGTGGATGCCATGTGTCGGTCACCCTTGACGAAAGCACTTCTGTGACGCGCAATTTATCGTCATGGAAGTGGACACTTCCGTGATGATAATTTTGGCAATGTCATGGAACACTTCTACGACAGCACAGGTATGACTATCTTGATTCTGTCATAAATTTGTCATGGATGTACATGCATGACAGAAAACGCGACCTACTGTGACAAACACGTATCATCACGGAAGTGTATTTTTTTGCAGTGCAATAATATGCGACATATCATAATTAATAGCAGAAGCAGGTTTAGGTGTCGCAAGCTTACTCAAAACAAAAGATGAATCAAGTGCAGAGCTAGATGGCAGTTCCTTACCTCCCCTCGTAGTTGAGGGATAAATCTTGGTTTTTGGATCTCTCAAGTTCTTCATAATCATAAGCAGATATAAATCCCAAGTGACTCAAAGAATAGAGCTATGCTCCCCGGCAACAGCGCCAGAAAATAGTCGTGATAAACCACAAGTATAGGGGATCACAACAATTTTCGAGGGTAGAGTATTCAACCAAAATTTATTGATTCGACACAAGGGGAGCCAAAGAATATTCTCAAGTATTAGCAGCTGAGTTGTCAATTCACCCACACCTGGAAACTTAGTATCTGCAGCAAAGTTTTTAGTAGCAAAGTAATATGATAGTGGTAACGGTAGCAAAAGGTAACGATAACAAAAGTAATGGTAGCAAAAGTAATGTTTTTGGTATTTTGTAGCGATGATAACAATAGCAACGGAAAAGTAAATAAGTGAAGAACAATATATGGAAAGCTCGTAGGCAATGGATCGGTGATAGAGAATTATGCCGGATGTGGTTCATCATGTAACAGTCATAACCTAGGGTGACACAGAACTAGCTCCAATTCATCAATGTAATGTAGGCATGTATTCCGAATATAGTCATACGCGCTTATGGAAAAGAACTTGCATGGCATCTTTTGTCCTACCCTCCCGTGGCAGCGGGGTCCTAGTGGAAACTAAGGGATATTAAGGCCTCCTTTTAATAGAGTACCAGACCAAAGCATTAACACACAGTGAATACATGAACTCCTCAAACTACGGTCATCACCGGAAGTGGTCCCGATTATTGTCACTTCGGGGTTGTCGGATCATAACACATAGTAGGTGACTATAGACTTGCAAGGTAGGATCAAGAACTCACATATATTCATGAAAACATAATAGGTTTAGATCTGAAATCATGGCACTCGGGCCCTAGTGACAAGCATTAAGCATAGCAAAGTCACAGCAACATCAATCACAGAACATAGTGGATACTAGGGATCAAACCCTAACAAAACTAACTCGATTACATGATAAATCTCATCCAACCCATCACCGTCCAGCAAGCCTATGATGGAATTACTCACACACGGCGATGAGCATCATGAAATTGGTGATGGAGGAAGGTTGATGATGATGATGGCGATGGATTCCCCTCTCCGGAGCCCCGAACGGATTCTAGATCAGCCCTCCCGAGAGAGTTTAGGGCTTGGCGGCGGCTCCATATCGTAAAACATGATGAATCCTTCTTCTTAATTTTTTCTCCTTGAACACGAATATATGGAGTCAAGATGGACGTCGGTGGAGCTCCAGGGGGCCCACGAGGTAGGGGGCACGCGTAGGGGGGCAGGCGCGCCCCCACCCTCGTGGCTAGGGTGTGCCCCCCTAGCCTTGATTCTTTGCCAGTATTTTTTATTATTTCCAACAATAATCTCCGTGGAGTTTCAGGTCATTCCGAGAACTTTTGTTTCTGCACATAAATAACACCATGGCAATTCTGCTGAAAACAACGTCAGTCCGGGTTAGTTCCATTCAAATCATGCAAGTTAGAGTCCAAAACAAGGGCAAAAGTGTTTGGAAAAGTAGATACGACAGAGATGTATCATGCCTCGAAAGGGGCCATCTGCAAACTGGCTTGGTAGCTGTTGTTGCACGAGAACTCTGCGTAGGGTAAGTTATCATCCCAACTAGACCCATAGTCTAGCGCACAAGCTGTCAACATGTCCTCCAGAATCTGATTGACTCTCTCTGTCTGCCCATCAGTCTGCGGATGGAAGGCTGTACTGAACTCTAGCCTGGTACCCAAAGTTTCGTGTAACCATTTCCAAAACTTTGAGGTAAATTGTGGTCCTCTATCTGATACGATGCTCCTCGGAACTCCATGCAGACATACGATCCTGGTCATATATATCTTTGCCAGCTTAGCACTTGTATAGGTGGTCATCACTGGAATGAAAGTGAGCAACCTTGGTCAAACGACCAACTATCACCCAAATGGAATCATAACCTGAACGGGTCCTGGGTAACACTGTGATAAAGTCCATACCAAGTTTATCCCATTTCCAATCAGGTATCGGCAACAACTGAAGTAATCCCACTGGTTTATGATGTTCTGCCTTTACTCTCTGACATACATCACATATTGCCCACATACTCGGCAATTTCTCTCTTCATACCGGCCCACCAAAAACTTTCCTTCAAGTCCAAATACATCTTGCTGTTGCCTGGGTGTATCGAATATGGTGAGTCGGGAGCCTCCTGAAGAATCAACTTCCTGATCTCCGGGTCATTGGGTACACAAACCCGTTGCTCAAACCATATGGTTCCATGTTCATCCTCACGGAATCCTTCTGCTTTCCCTTTGCTCATCATTTCTTTGATCTCAACAATACCTTGGTCCAACTTCTGGGCTTCTCTGATTCTTCCCAACAAGGTGGACTGCACCTCGAGTGCGGCAACATAACCTCTGGGAACTATTTCCAACTGTAGGTCTCTAAGCTCATCACATAACTCCTGAGGTAAACCTCCTGTTGTAAGGGTATTAACATAACTCTTACGGCTCAAAGCATCTGCCACAACATTGGCTTTTCCTGGATGATAATGCAGACTCATGTCATAATCCTTTATAAGTTCCAACCATCTCCTTTGCCTGAGATTCAACTCCTTCTGTGTGAAGATATACTTCAAACTCTTGTGATCCGTGTAAACATCACAATGATTCCCAATAAGATAGTCTCTCCATGTCTTGAGTGCATGCACTACAGATGCCAACTCCAAATCATGCATGGCATAGTTCAACTCATGAGGTCGAAGCTGTCGTGAAGCATAAGCTACCACCTTTCCCTCTTGCATAAGAACACCTCCAAGTCCCTGATGTGAAGCATCACAATACACCTGAAAGTCCTTGTGTACGTCAGGCAGGATTAGCACTGGGGCTGTAACCAAACGCTTCTTCAACTCTTGAAAGCTGGCTTCACACTCTTCAGTCCAAACGAACTTGGTGTCCTTCTTCAACAACGTTGTCATGGGCCTTGCAATCTTGGAGAAATTTTCAATAAATCTTCGGTAATATCCTGCAAGTCCAAGGAAACTACGAATCTCGCCAACTGTGGTGGGTGCATTCCATTCTGTGACTGACTCTACCTTGGTAGGGTCCACTGTAATCCCTTCATCTAACACTACATTTCCAAGGAATCCGACTTCCTTGAGCCAAAACTCACACTTGCTGAACTTGGCATAAAGTTGATGTTCTCTGAGCTTCTCCAAAACTAAGCGTAGATGTTCGGCGTGTTCCTCCTTATTCTTGGAGTAAACCAATATGTCATCAATGAATACCGCAACAAACTTATCCAAGAACTCCATGAATACCTTGTTCATCATGCTCATAAAATAGGCAGGGGCATTAGTCAAACCAAAGGATATGACTGTATACTCATAAAGCCCATACCTTGTGGTAAAAGTTGTCTTGGGTCTATCCTTCTCACAGATCTTCAATTGGTGATAACCCGATCGAAGATTGATCTTGGAGAAAACCCTAGCTCCTTCTAGCTGGTCAAACAAGTCATTGATCATAGGCAGGGGATACTTGTTCTTGATGGTCACCTTGTTCAAAGAGCGGTAGTCCACACACATTATCAAGGTTCCATCCTTCTTCTCCACTAAGAGTACTGGGCTCCCCAAGGTGATGAACTCGGGCGAATATACCCATTCTCCAACAACTCCTTAATTTGTTTCTTGACTTCCTCCAAATCGTTAGCAGGCATCCGATACGGCCTCTTGGAGATAGGTCCTGTACCTGGCAGCAACTCAATCAAAAACTCAACCTCCCGATCTGGTGGCATACCCGGTAGCTCTTCCGGAAATACATTGGGATAATCCTTCACCACTGGTACTTCTTCCTGGACAACTCCCGTAAGAGTGTTCACCTGAGTTCTCTTAGGCTTAAGCCCGGATACATACTTGATCCTCTTCTTCTCTGGGGTGGTGAGAAGAATCGATCTACTAGCACAATCAATGTTTCCCTCATACTTGGACATCCAATCCATCCCTAGGATTACACCCAACCCTTGCGACTCTAGTATAATCATATCTGTGGGAAAAACATGCCCCCCTATGTTCAAAGGCAATTGGAAACATCTCTGACTAGCCATAGACTCGGCTCCTGGGGAACTCACTAGAATGGGTGACTTAAGAGCTATGGTAGGCAACTTATGTTTATCCACAAATCCCCTTGATATGAATGAATGCGATGCACCAGTGTCAAAAAGAATGAGTGCTGGAAATGAATTAACCAAGAACTTACCAATCACTGCGTCAGGCTGCGCATAAACCTCTTCCACATTGACATGATTCACATGCCCCTTAGTGAAAGGGTTGGGCTTCTTGCCTCCAGAATTCCCATTGCCATTTCCATTTCCATTCTGAGCCTCAGGACAGTCATTGGAGTAGTGACCTGTCTTCTTGCACTTGAAGCAGGTGATGTGACTCAGATCCTTCTTCATCGGTGTAGAAGAGTTGAAATGCTGCTGATTGCCATTTCCTCCATTGCCATTGCCATTGCCATGCTTGTGACCATGGTGGTTGTGTCCATTTCCTCCATGATGAATGTGGCCTCCATGGTTATGGTGATTCCCTCCAAACTTGCTAGTGCCTGATCCAGAACTTCCTGAGTACGGGCTGTAGCGGGGTTTCTGTTGAACTCCAGAGTTATACTTCCCATGACCGTACTTCCTCTTACAATTCTCCATCTATTGGCGCTTGCCTTTGAGAATGGTAGCCTTATCAACCAGCTCCTGATAGTCCGCAAAGGTCGCCACAGTCAACTAAACTCCCAACTCATCATTCAGTCCATCCAGAAACTTCTCCTGCTTGGCTGCATTAGTGGCCACGTCCTCTGGGGCGTAACGGGCCAACTTACTGAACTCATCAACATACTGAGATACCGTGCGTCCTCCCTAGCGCAAGCTGCGGAACTCCTTCTTCTTCAGACTCATGGCTCCAGCTGAGACATGAGCAGTGCGGAACGCCTGCTGGAACTACGTCCAAGTCACATTCTCCATGGGGTATGTGGTGGTGTAGTTCTCCCACCAAGCAGCTGCTGGTCCATCCAGCTGGTGGGCATCAAACTTCACCTTCTCAGTATCATTGCATCCTGCCATGGACAGCTCCCTTCCTATCTTGCGAAGCCAGTCATCTGCGACAATCGGCTCCGTGCTGCTGGAGAACGCGGGTGGGTTCAGCTTCAGAAAATGGGTAAGACTGTCAACTGGGGGTGGCGGTGGTGGGTTGTTGTTGTTGTGGTTCTGGTTCTGAATGAGCATCTGCATAAGAGCATTCTGCTGCTGGATCAATTGCGTGAGCTCCGGCGAAAAGTTGAATCCGGGGTCACGTCTTGGAGGCATCTGATGGGTTTAGATTGGATGAGGAGTTAGAATAGAATAAGGCCTAGTGAGTAAAATCACACTACCCATATGCACATAATAGCAATAAAACTTCAAATCACTCCAATTCAATTTCAAACAAAGAGGTTCGCACGAATAATCAAACCTAAGTTAAGCCATGTCACAAGATTTGACAAGGTCTTACAGATGAAATAAACTAATCGGATAAAGAAATTGAATTTCTAAACTCTCATGGTGGTATAAAATCTAACTCTCATCAGATGAGTACCAGTCAACCATGTCGACATCGGGTGTCCTTGCATCACTCTCCGTGTCGTCATCTCCGAGCTCATCATTTTGGTCCCTCTCCTGGCTGACATAGGCACCGTACGAGTGATCCTCCTGGATGTTTTCTCCCTCATCCAGCTTCTCCTCGGCCTCCTCAAGCTCAAGCTTCATGTTGTCGATCTTCTCCTGCAGTGTGTCCAGCTCTCCCTCGTGCTCGATGCGAGCGTCCTGGAGCTCCTCCTCTAGCTCGGCCTTGCGGGTCATGAGGTTCTTGATGACGATCATGTTGTCGGACAGCTCCAGCTCCATCATGCGATGCTCCTCCATGTCCTGGATACTGGATGCTATAGTCTCATCCTCCAGGGTACGCACCAGATCTCCATTTGCATCGCAGCGTCCGTACATCACGAAGGAGGTCCTCTTGAGGTCTTCGTCATACACCTTCCGAATGCGTTCGAGAGCAATGTGAGCAGCGATACCCCTGCCCAAGCCCCATGTTGCAGTATCCAGATGGAAATCAATGGGCTTGGTGCGGTTTTCGAGGATGCATTCGGGGATATGAGCATCGATCCTCCAATGTGTCTCCTCGGGTAGGGTGGCTGTGAAGGTTCCAGTGAATGTGGGAAGCCCAATCTTCAGGTGCTTCACGATCTTCACCAGCTGCCGTCCAAAGGGCATGCTCTCATCGGGCTGCTCGAACTCAACAAGGGTGGATGACATCTACATTTTGAAAGAGAGAAGAAATTAGTACCGAAGCATATAAGGTACAAGACCAAAGGATATATAGGGAAAGTGAAAAATATAGTTTTTATCCTATGGCTTTTCCATTTTCTAGGGGTCGCATCCTACAGTCAACATGTGCTCTGATACCATCTTGTAGCGACCCGACTCGGTAAGAGTCAACGTCTCTGTGCTTACCATGCTAGTCCCTGGATCGACTTGCTAGCACACACAATACTCGATGAAATAACAGAAATAACACACATCTCTTTATTACATCGATAGTCCAGGAGCAATACATTTATTACAAAATAGGGCATAGAGCCAATAAGCAAATACTGTGGAAGCAAAGTAGTAAATGACTCCAACTCCACGAGCAAGGTTGAGTGTAGAACATCGACCTATCGCACCTTAATCCTCGTCGGATATATCTGCAGTGTGATAAGTTGCAACCATATAGGTCAGCACATTGAATGTACTGGCAAGTCACATCATAAGTGTAATCAACCTACTTGTACATGCAATTTTGTTGGTGGAAAGCTCTAAGTTTAGTTTTTGCATAAAGCTAGTTTTTCCCTATTAGGAAAGATGTTATTCTACCACTACACATTTGCATAGGATGAGTTGGCAAACCCAACTCCATCCATTCCCAAGTTTCATTTAAACCCAACTATTTAATTAAAGGTGAGGAGATCTCCTAGCATTTCCACTACTAGATGCTCAAGTTGTCCGTAATCGGGGACACGGCTAATCGATTAGGTTGGCACTCTACAGAGGTTGCGCACTTTTCCCCACAAGACTCGACCACCTCCATGATCGGAAGATCGAGACATAGTCTTTCGAAAATGTTCCCCCTTAACCCACGGATAGGCCGGTTCACCTACATCATTCTATGTCTGCTAGCCCACCCCGGAAGGGGTCACACTAACTACTCAACTAAGCCAGAGCCCATATTGGCTTGTGGCTGCACACGTAAGCTTCTAGACATGAGAATACGATTGATCTCTTTAAGCCTGAGCGGATGGTCCACTAGTGGTGCACCACCATGGATTTCCCATGCGTGCCCCACTGTACTTCGCCACCCTTCCAACAAGTTTCCGCCTAGGTAGTTCATTAATTATCTTAGGTCCTATTTACTAAATTGTCACTCAAACTTTACAATGATCACTCCCCAATCCACGTCTACTTAGCGAAGCAACATAATGTAAAATGGTGGCGACAATGTTAGATGGTTCAGACCTACCTCAATGAACTACTGGATGAAAAGCATAGTCATGCGGCATCAATTCCTACCATGCAGTCCTACCGCAAAGAACTACGTGCATAATAAAAACATAGGTAATGAACATGATCAAGATGCAACTTGCCTTGGTATTGCTGGTTGAATTCTAAAGACTAATATTCTGCTTCGCACTTCGGGCAATCTATCACAAAGAAGATAAACAAACATTTCTAAGAACCAAGAAGAAACATGCAAACCAAAAGTCTCGAAAAAACCAAATGAACAAACAACACACTTAACTAGCATGAAAATATTAAGTGCAAAACAATATAGGCCTATGGTTCAAAAAGTGATGTGTACTACAGTGCATACTATGCATACTAGTAAAAATATTAAAGGGCAGATTCTAGTGTGTGAAAATTATTGTGACAAAGGTCCATGTGATAGGGTTTGGCTACGGTGATAGAATGCAAAAAGAAACAACCTAATCGGACCTTCGGTTTGGGAGATATGGCCATTTGAAGTTCGAATTCGAATCTGAATAAATTCAAATTTGTATCTCACAAAAGTTTGCAAAAAGGATACCATTGGATAGATCTAAACATGACGAAGAATTTTCCGTTGGTTTCATCGAGTTTGGATCTACGGTTAAAAAGTTGTGGCTACTCGAAGTTCAGGGACTAATCTGCTAATTACACGGACTAAACAAAGAAAGAAGTCATCACAAACAAGTCCCTGGCCACGTGGTGGCTCGTGGCTGGCCGAGCAGCGTCCGCTGCGGAGGCTATACGGTGAACGGTCACTAAATAAGAAAAAAATAGCAGCGGCTAACTAAAGAAAAACCGATGCTCGGTTTAAATAAAACCACACAGTCTAAGGGAACCGCGGTTAACCGCGTACCTCTTCGCAAAAAAAGGAACCTAATCTAATCTGGCCGTCCATGGTAGATCGAACGGGCGAGGGTGGGGTGGTGGTTCACAGTGGGTGGTGGTGGTGGCCGGTGACGACGCAGACGGCGGCGCGGCATTGGTGACGGAGGGGCCGGCGGCTGCGGTGGTCCTCATCAACGGGGAGGTGCGGCATGTCGAGGGCATCATGAAGGTGGTGTCGGCGTTCGTTGGCGGCATCGGGACGGGGTGAGGCGAAGACGACGGGCCTCGGTGCTCCGGCGGCTCCGGCGTCGACGGTGCGACGGCTCCGGCGGGACCTAGGGGAAAAAATTATGTCAAACGAATGCGCCTCGGTGAGATATGAAAAAAATACAGAAAATGGGAGGATCGGAGTGGTCTACGGGCGACGAAATGCTCTGGCGAGTTGCGCGGCTCCGGCAAGATGCGAATGGGCAGCGCGGCGGTTGTGAGCGGCGTGGGACGAAGCGAGACGACGAGGTTGGAAGAGGGGGTGTAGGGGCATTTATAGGCGAGGGCAGAGGGCACGGGAGCTGCGGATAAGCTCTATCCGAGCGCGAGGCGACCGGCGGTTGCGGGCGACGAGGCACGAATGTTTATCCCGCGTGGTGCGGGTGGTTGGGGACGGGCTGACGAGCGGGGCCTGCCTAGCAGCGGGAGCGAGAGGAGGCGAGCGAGGGGTGAGATCGGGCGGGCGAACGGCGCCTAGGCTAATCGGGCGCAGGGCTGGGCCTTGGGCTGTTTCGGCCGATGGTCTGGCTGGCCTGGTGCGGCTGGGTGAGCCCGCGCGTCCCTCGGCCGAACTGGTTTAGGTCCAGGTGGGTGAGTGTGTGCGTTGTTTTTTTTAAACCAAAGACTCTAGTGGCCCTAAATAATTGAAATGAATTAATAAAAACTCCACAATAATTTCTAAAATAACTATACAATATTTAGAGCCTAATGAACATTAACTTCAGCACATAACATTTTGAAAGTATTTTCCTAATGCAATTAATGCACTTTTTGCAAATAAAATAAATACCAATAAACTCCAAAACTTCAAATAATATTCAAAATAAAATTTCCCACTCTTTTTTATTTTGAGGAAGTCATCTTATCCCCTCTCATTTGTTTTTCTCGAGTGAAAAAATATTATTTGAATATTTTAAAAACTCCAAAATGCAAAGAAATATGATATGCATTGAATGATTCTATTAACATCCAAATTTAATAAAAATTGGGATGTTAGTGGCCGCCCCGAAGGTCAGTTGGAGGTGTCCTTCGGCCGCAGGGAAGCTTATATCTAGATAAAAATCATGTTAAAATTTCATCCAAATCGGAGTTACGGATCTCCGAGAATTTAAGAAACGGTGAAAGGCCAGAAAACAGAACGCGAACCAAAAGATAAACAGAGAGATGGATCCAATCTCGAAGGGGCTCCCACCCCTCCGCTGCCATGGATGCCATGGACCAGAGGGGAAACCCTTCTCCCATCTAGCGGGGAGGTCAAGGAAGAATAAGAACGAAGGGGGCTCTCTCCCCTCTCTCCTAGTGGCGCCAAAACGCCGCTGTGGCTATCATTGTGACGTCGATATACACCAACAACTTCGCCGCTGTCATCACCAACTCTCCCCCTCTATGCAGTGGTGTAACCTCTCTTTTACCCGTTGTAATCTCTACTTAAACATGGTGCTCAACGCTATATATCATTATCCAATGATATGTGGCTATCCTATGATGTTTGAGTAGATCCGTTTTGTCCTATGGTTTGATTGATGATCATGATTGGTTTGAGTTGTATGTTTTATTATTGGTGCTTTCCTATGGTGCTCTCCGTGTCGCGCAAGCGTGAGGGGTCCCGTTGTAGGATTTGCAATATGTTCATGATTCGCTTATGGTGGGTGGCGTGTGACAGAAGCACATATCCGAGTAAGTAGGTTGTTTGCGTATGGGAGTAAAGAGGACTTGATATTTTAATGCTAAGGTTGGGTTTTACCTTAATGATCTTTAGTAGTTGCAGATGCTTGCTAGAGTTCCAATCATAAGTGCATATGATCCAAGTAGAGAAAGTATGTTAGCTTATGCCTCTCTCTCATATAAAATTGCAATAATGATTACCTGTCTAGTTATCGATTGCCTAGGGACAGATACTTTCTTATGGCAAAAAGCTCTCTACTAAAACTGACTTAATTGTTTCTTTATCTAAACAGCCCATAGCTTTTATTTACTTGTTCTTTATTATCTCACAAACTTATCCCTTCACACCTAAAAATTACTTATAGTTTCATACTTGTTCGAGGTAAAGTGAACGTTAAGCGTGAGTAGAGTTGTATCGGTGGTTGATAGAACTAGAGGGGATATTTTTTTCCACCTTTAGCTCCTCGTTGGGTTCGACACTCTTACTTATCGAGAAAGGCTACAATTGATCCCCTATACTTGTGGGTTATCAAGATCTTTTTCTGGCGTCGTTGCCGGGGAGCAATAGTGTGGGATGAATATTCTCGTGTGTGCTTGTTTGCTTTATCACTAAGTAGATTTTGTTTGTTGTTCTAAGTTGTCTATCTTTAGTTATGGATATGGAACATGAAATACCAAAAACAATAGGTGTACTTGCTACTCATGGAGATGGGAACCTCCTAAAACCCTCGATGCTCGTTATGTGAAAAATATTAAACACTACTTTGATAATCCCGAGAAAACCCCATTCAACTTGATAAGGTGAGACATGTTGGATCAACATGAATACTTCAGGAATTATCGCTTGACTCAAAAAGGGAAACATTTATGGGATCAAATTGAAATGCTGCATTGGTATGCTTGGAATTTATGCTTGAGATATGATTATACTTGTTGCTCTCGGATGAAGGCTCTACACCTTCCCTTTTCATGTAAATTTAATGATGATGAAACCTTGGCTTCTTATGCTAATGGTATATATGCTTACTATGATGTGGAACAAAAAGGGTGCTTATGAAATTGAATCTTTGTTTGAAAATTTTGAAGATTTTGATGATGCTATTTACATACTTGAAAATTATGCTATACTTAAATATTTCTATGAGAATTATGAATATAATGCCGATATTAATGAGTTTATTGAGAAAGTATCCGCTGTCCAAGAAGAGACTAATATTATGCAGGTATCTATGGAAGAAGAAATTGATGACATTGTGAGCTCATTGGATGAAAAGATGATGAGGAGAGCGAAGAACAAAAGAAGGAAGAGCGGATTAGCTACCCGTTCCCACCTTCTAATGAGAGTAACTCTTCAACTCATACATTATTTAGTTTCCCTTCGTGTTTACCGAAGGATGAATGCTATGATAATTGCTATGATCCCTTGAATCCGTTTGAATTATCCCTTTTTGATGAAATTGATGCTTGCTATGCTTGTGGCCATGATGCCAATATGAATTATGCTTATGGAGATGAACTTGGTATAGTTACTTATGCTAAGAATGAAATTGTTGCTATTGCACACACACATGCTAATCCTATTATCTTTTTGAATTCTCCAAACTACACTATATTGGAGAAGTTTGCGCTTATTAAGGATTATATTGATGGGCTGCGTTTTACCACTACACATGATGATTTTGATAGATATAATATGCATGTGCTTGCTGCTCCTAATTGCAATTATTATGAGATAGGAACTACATCTCCACCTCTCCATGTTTCCAATACGATAAAATTGCAAGAAACTATTTATACTATGCATTGGCCTTTACTTGATGTGCATGACTTGTTCTTTTATGACATGCCAACGCATAGGAAGAGAGTTAGACTTCGTTGTTGCATGATATATGTTGCCTTGTGCTCAATACTAAATTACAAATCATTGTTAATTAAAATTGGCTTTGATATGCCTTGGGATCCGGGTGGATCCATTACTTGAGCACTTTATGCCTAGCTTAATGGCTTTAAAGAAAGCGCTGCAAGGGAGACAACCCAGAAGTTTTAGAGAGTCATTTTTTTTATGTTGTGTGCTTTTAAAAATTTTAGAAACAAAAAATATAGAGGGGAACCTAAAACTTTTCAAAAATAATTATACCCTTGTACAAATCCATTGTATTATCAAAATAATGTGCCAAGATTTTCCTTTAGGATGATTAGATTGTTTGTTTGGTTTGTGAAGTGCAAAAAATAGAAACTTTGTCTGTGGTGCGTGAATTTACATTTTTTACCGGAACGCCAAAAGTTTTTGAATTTTTTTACACGGTACTGATATGCATTTTTTTTATTTTGTCCTAATTGTTCAGAATTTTGGGAGTTACAGAAGTATGGTAAATATTCAGATTGCTACAGACTGTTCTGTTTTTGACAGATTATGTTTTTGATGCAGTGTTTTCCGTGCTTTGATGAATCTATGGATTTTATCGGTGATATAAGCCATGGTGAAGTTAGAGTACAGTAGTTATAATGCAAAACTAAAATATGAATAGGTTTGCAATAGTACTTAAAGTAGTGATTTGTTTTATTATACCAACGGATCTCACGAGGGTTTTGTTAAGTTTTGTGTGATTGAAGTTATCAAGTTTTGATTGAGATCACGATGGATGAAGGAATAAGGAGTGGCAAGAGCCCAAGCTTGGGGATGCTCAAGGCACCCCCAAGGTAATATTGAAGGACTCCCAAGCAAATAAGCTTGGGGATGCCCAGGAAGGCATTCCCTCTTTCTTCTCACGACCATCGGTAATTTTACATGGAGCTATATTTTTTTTCATCACATGATATGCGCAAATTCTTGGAGCGTATTTTGTTTTTATTTTAATAATGAACCATGTTGGTATGAGATAGTCCTTGGTTGATATATGCAATGCTCTTTGCGCTTCACTTATATCTTTTGAGTATGGCTTTATAGAATGCTCCATGTGCTTCACTTATATCATTTGAAGTTTGGGTTGCCTGTTTCTCTACACATAGAAAACCGCCATTTGTAGAATGCCCTTTTGCTTCACTTATATTTGTTAGGGCATGGACATATCTTTTCTAGATAGAATTAAACTCTCATGCTTCACTTATATCTATTTAGAGAGTTGACAGGAATTGGTCATTCACATGGTTAGTCATTAAATCCTACATAAAACTTTGAGATCATTGAATATGATATATTTGATTCCTTGCAATAGTTTTGTGATATTGAGGTGATAATATGTGTGCATGCTAGTAAAAGAATTAAAGTTGAGTATTCATAATGGTGTTAAGGGAAGTAAGTCTTTACGCAAGTAAATCCTCACACATATAAGTGGTGGCCGCTGACATTAGAGTGAGGTCGAAGCATAATTTATCCTTGATTGAAATGCTTCTATGCTTTTTGAATCGGGGTTGCGCGATGGTTAACTCCTACCAACCTTCCCCCTAGGGGCATGTGAGTAGTACTTTGCTTCGAGGGCTAATAAAATTTTCACAATAAGTATATGAGTTCTTTATGAATAATGTTGAGTCCATGGATTATACGCACCCTCACCCTTCCACCATTGCTAGCCTCTCTAGTACCGCGCAACTTTCGCCAGTGCATAAAACCTCCTTATACCTTCCTCAAAACAGCCACCATACCTACCTATCGTGGCATTTCCATAGCCATTCCGAGATATATTTCCATGCAACTTCCATCATCATATACATGACTTGAGCGTTCATTATCATATTGCTTTGCATGATCGTAAGATAGCCAGCATGATATTTGCATGGCTTGTCCATTTTTTTATTTCTTTGCTATGCTAGATCATGCACATCCTGGTACACCGCCAGAGGCATTCATATAGTCATCATGTATTAGTTTTATCGAGTTGTAATATCGATTTGTAAGTAAATAGAAGTGTGATGATCATCATTATTAAAGCATTGTCCCATGTGAGGAAAGGAAGATGGAGACTATGATTCCCTCACAAGTCGGGATGAGACTCTAGACTTCAAAATAAAACAAAAGAGGCCAAAGAGCCCAAAATAAAAAAGAGAGGACAAAGAACCCCAAAAAATGAGAGAGAAAGAGAGAATGGGAAACGCTACTATCCTTTACCACACTTGTGCTTCAGAGTAGCACCATGTTTTTCATATAGAGAGAGTCTCCTATGTTGCCACTTTCATATACTAGTGAGAATTTTTCATTATAGAACTTGGCTTGTATATTCTGATGATGGGCTTCCTCAAATGCCCGAGGTCTTCATGAGCAAGCAAGTTGGATGCACACCCACTTAGTTCTCAGTTTGAGCTTTCATACACTTATAGCTCTTAGTGCATCCGTTGCATGGCAATCCCTGCTCCTCGCATTGATATTGATTGATGGGCATCTCCATAGCCCGTTGATCCGCTTAGTTGATGCGAGACTTTCTTCCTACTCCTATTGATCCCTATGACCGCATTCTATTCCACCCATAGTGGTATATCCATGGCTCACGCTCATGTATTGAGTGAAGTTGAAAATACTGAAGCATGTTAGACGTATGATTGATACGTCTCCAATGTATCTATAATTTTTGATTGTTCCATGCTATTGTATTATCAATCTTGGATGTTTTATAATCATTTTATATCATTTTTGGTACTAACCTACTGACATAGTGCCAAGTGCCAGTTGATGTTTTTTGCATGTTTTTTACATCATGGAAAATCAATACCAAACGAAGTCCAAATGCAACGAAACTTTACGTAGATTTTTTATGGACCAGAGACACCTAATGGGCTAAGGCTGCGCCTGGGGGGGGGTGCTCCGAGGAGAGCACAACCCACCAAGGCATGCTAGGAGGCCCAGGCGTGCCCTCGTGGGCTGTGCCCACCTCGGGTGCCCCCGGACCACCTCTTTGCTCTATAAATACCCCCAATATTCCAGAAACCCTAGGGGAGTCGACGAAAATTAATTCCAGCCACCACAGAGTCCAGAACCACTAGATCCAATCTTGACACCATCACGGAGGGGTTCACCACTTCCATTGGTGCCTCTCCGATGATGCGTGAGTAGTTCTTTGTAGACCTTCGGGTCCGTAGTTAGTAGCTATATGGCTTCCTCTCTCTCGTTTGATTCTCAATACAATGTTCTCTTGGAGATCCATATGATGTAACTCTTTTTGCGGTGTGTTTGTTGGGATCGGATGAACTTTGAGTTTACGATCAGATCTATCTTTTTATATCCATGAAAGTTTATTGAGTTTCTTTGATCTCTTATATGCATGATTGTTTATAGCCTCATATTTCTTATTTGATATTTGTGTTTTGTGTGGCCAACTTGATCTATTTATCTTGCAATGGGAAGATGTGCTTTGTAGTGGGTTCGATCTTACGGTACTTGATCCCAGTGACAGAAGGGGAACCAACACGTATGTATCGTTGCTACTAAGGATAAAACGATGGGGTCTATATCTACATAGATAGATCTTGTCTACATCATGTCATCATTCTTATTGCATTACTCAGTTTCTCCATGAACTTAATACACTAGATGCATGCTGGATAGCGGTTGATGTGTGGAGTAATAGTAGTAGATGCAGGCAGAAGTCGGTCTACTAATCTTGGACGTGATGCCTATATAATGATCATTGCCTGGATATCATCATGAGTATTTGAAGTTCTATCAATTGCCCAACAGTAATTTGTTTACCCAACGTTTGCTATTTTTCTCGAGAGAAGCCACTAGTGAAAGCTACGACCCCCGGGTCTCTTTCTCATATTATTTGCCTTCGTGATATATTTTATTTGCCTTTTATTTTCAGATCTACTACACCAAAAATACAAAAATACCATGCTGCAATTTATTTATTTGGCGTTTGATCTATCAATATTTACAACTCTCTCACGTCCGTTTGCCAATTTCTGGCGCCGCTACCCGAAAGGGATTGACAACCCCTTTTACACGTCGGGTTGCGAGTATTTGTTATTTGTGTGCAGGTGTTGTTTACGTTGTGTTGCTTGGTTCTCCTACTGGTTCAATAGCCTTGGTTTCACATCTGAGGGAAATACCTACCGCCGTTGTGCTACATCATCCATTCCTCTTTGGGGAAATACCGACGTAACTTCAAGCGACATCAAATGGAATTTCTGGCGCCGTTGCCGGGGAGGATCAAGTCAAGATAATCTCCCGGCCACGTGCCAATTTCTGGCGCCATTGCCGGGGAGGATCTTCAACATATACTAGGTTCCTAATCACAAATCTCATCTCCTTGCAATTTACATTATTTTCCATTTGCCTCTCGTTTTCTTCTCCCCCACTTCACACAATTTGCCATTATAGTCGCCCATCTTTTTTGTTCGCCGTTTCCTCATCAGATATATCCTTTGTTTGCCATCATGAGTGATTTCGGTATGGCACCAACAGATGATGGCCTAACTCCCAAGATTGGACGTACATGCAATCTGGATGATAAAACTTTTATCTTGGGGCAAGGGAATGTTATGGGAAAAGAACGTATCCAAGAATTTTTCAATTGTGTTGGAAATTTAAGTCTTGATGATGCTCCTATACTTAGGTCTACTAGATCTTATGCGGATGCTATTTCAGCGCTAGTTCTGAAACTTGAAA
The DNA here is from genome assembly GCF_003073215.2 of Triticum urartu. Classification (NCBI taxonomy): domain Eukaryota; kingdom Viridiplantae; phylum Streptophyta; class Magnoliopsida; order Poales; family Poaceae; genus Triticum; species Triticum urartu. The sequence goes on along the minus strand of NC_053023.1, from coordinate 119,710,198 downwards.
GAAAATTTATCTGATTCTACATTACAGAGATTGTTTTTTGAGCTTCCCGTTATAAAGAATCCAAAAGCTAAAAAGTTAGCCACTCTCGTTCTTATGACTGAATTTGACTACATAATACGAGAAGCTAGGGAAATCTTTGATTTTTATGGTATGGATCGTGAAAAGCCTGTAATAGATGAAATTCTTTACAATGGTGATTATGCGTTAAGACATTTGCTTGGGGACAATAAGATCTTTGATGAGAATCTTAAAAAGGAAGTCCCAATCCTAGATGTAATTGAACAAGTTTTTAATAATGTTGAACAACATTATTCTTGGATTGTTGCTGGAAATGAACGGGGTTATGACAATGGGCAACTTAATAATGCTAAGGTTTCTATGGACAATACGTTTTATGTTGTTTTTTCAAAGCCCCATGATGAAAATACCTCTAAGGGAATTAAGAAGAGAGATGACAAAACGTAGATCCATGCTTTATGCCTAGCTAAGGGCATGAAACTATAGCGCTTGTTGGGAGGCAACCCAATGAATAAAATTTATTTTTGCTTTTTGCTTCCTCTTTGTGAGTGTTAGCACAATTATGCTACTGTTATGATTGTGTGTTTTATGTTTTAATTAGTGTTTGTGCCAAGTAAAGCCTTTAGGATCTTCTTGGGTGATAGTTCTTTGATCTTGCTGAAAAATAGAAACTTTTGCGCTGGCGAAAATAATTCTAATTTTTAACCAGAGAGCGAAAAAATACCTATTCCTTTTGCAGTAGATCAATATACAAATTGATCATGTCGTCCTAATTTTTCAGAGTTTTTGGAGTTATAGAAGTATTCGAAACACCCAGGTTGCTACAGACTCCTCTGTTTTTGATAGATTCTGTTTTCTTTGTGTTGTGTGGTTATTTTGATGGCTCTATGGTTTTCTTTGATGAGTTTTTGCCATAGAAAAGTTGAAATACAGTAGATATAATGCAAGAACAAAATATGAATTGGTTTACTACAGTACTTATAGTAGTGATTTGTTTTCTTATACTAACGGATCTCACGAAAGCTTTTGTTGAGTTTTGTGTGATTGAGGTTTTCAAGTTTTGGGTTATCTTACGATGGATGAAGGAATAAGGAGTAAAAAGAACCTAAGCTTGGGGATGCCCCGGCATCCCAAGCTATTATCCAAAAGAGAGCAAGCAACTAAACTTGGGGATGCCCCCGAGTGGCATCCCCTCTTTCTTCTAACGACCATCAGTATTTTACTCGAAGCTACATTTTTATTCGTCACATACTATGTGTTTTGCTTGGAGCGTCTTGTATGATATGAGTCTTTGCTTTTTTTATTTTTGTGTTTTAAGTCTTGATTCCTTGCTAGACACACCTATTTGAGAGAGCCAAAATTATGCCATGACTTGTTAGAATTGCTCTCTATGCTTCACTTAAATTTTTATGAGCTATGGACTCGCTCTAGTGCTTCACTTATATCTTTTTGAGCACGGTGCGCTTTAGTATTTAGAAGAAATGCTCTCTTGCTTCACTTAGATTTATTTGAGAGTTAGTAAAATTTTCAAGAAATTCTCTCTTGCTTCACTTAAATTAATTTTAGAGAAAGAAAAAAAATTATGTTCATGATCTTCACTTATATATGTTTGAGCTTATCAAAAGCAACATATGAAAATTAGTCCCAAAGTGATAGATATCCAAGAAGGATATAATGAAAACTTTCATGAAGATCATTGGACAAAATAAATTTGATTCTTAGTAATAGTTTTGAGATATGATGATGTGATATGTGAGTTATGTTGATGAGTAATTATGCTTTAGTAAGAATATTGGTGTTAAGGTTTGTGATTCCCTATGCAAGCACGAAAGTTAATAATTATGCAATGAAATTATATCCTACTTGTGGTGCATTACTCGGTGTTAATTATGCTTAATGCTCGATTATGAGGTTATTCGTTTCTTGGTTGGTCGCTTCTCAATCTTTTGCTAGCCTTCATTTTGCACCAAGTATGATAACTACTTGTGCATCCAAAAACCTTTAAAGCAGTTTTGCCACATGAGTCCACTATATCTACCTATATGCGGTATTCTTTTGCCGTTCTAAGCAAATTTGTATGTGCCATCTCTAATTTTCAAAATAAACTTCTCTTTTGTGTGTTCGTTTCGCTCGCGGAGCGGTGAGGGGTGGCTAATATTTTCCATGCTAGATGTGTTATTCTCACGGTGAGTGTTTATTCACTTGTCATTGCACGAGAGTAAGGCAAAGGTATTAGGGATGCCCAGTCCCGAAATGAAAAATTAATTTAATTTATGTTGTCAAATAATAAATTCCTTGGAAAGTGTTGGTATGGAGGGCAACCGTGGATACGGCTAGCCATGGAAAGTGAAAGTTTGGTTGAAAAAGGAATAAACTTTAATTTCTGTTTGGGAACCACCTATGATATATCTAGAATGGAATGCGTTGGGAACTCTAAGTCGTTTTTGTTGGTGGGAAGGACACACCTCCCAAAATGTTTTTATCTCTAAGTTTTTCGCTTTGAGCTATGGCACCTCTACAAATCCCTACTTCCCTCTGCGAAGGGCCTTTCTTTTACTTTATGCAATTTTTATTTTGAATTTGAGTGTCCATCTTCTCTTATAAAAGCACCAACTAGGATTCAGTATGATCGTACTTGATTATTGGGTGTAGTTAATATGCGAGTGTGTTTCATGAATGGATCAATGATTGAGCATGATGGGCTAGGGATAGCTTATTTTAGCGTTGATATTTTGAAAGACGTGGTAGCTTGTTGATATGCTTGAGTATTTAAGTTATCATGTCAAAACTAGACTATTCCTTTGAACAATGTAAAAGTCCAAATGTCCATGCTATAAAAAAAAGAATATGATATGACATAATAGGTAGCATTCCACATCAAAAATTCTGTTTTTATCACTTACCTACTCGAGGACGAGTAGGAGTTAAGCTTCGGGGATGCTGATACGTCTCCAACTTATCTACAATTTTTGATTGTTCCATGCTGTTATATTATCAATATTGGATGTTCTATAATCATTTTATATCATTTTTTGGTACTAACCTATTGACATAGTACCAAGTGCCAGTTGCTGTTTTTTGCATGTTTTCTACATCGCAGAAAATCAATACCAAACGGAGTCCAAATGCAACGAAACTTTACGGAGATTTTTTATGGACCAGAAGACACCTAATGGGCCAAGGCTGTGCCTAGGAGGTGCTCCGAGGAGAGCACGACCCACCAGGGCGCGCCAGGAGGCCAGGCGCGCCCTGGTGGGTTGTGCCCACCTCGGGTCCCCCCCGGACCGCCTCTTTACTCTATAAATACCCCAATATTTCAGAAACCCTAGGGGAGTCAAAGAAAATCAATTCCAGCCGCCTAGAGTCCAGAACCACCAGATCCAATCTAGACACCATCACAGAGGAGTTCACCACTTCCATTGGTGCCTCTCTGATGATGTGTGAGTAGTTCTTTATAGACCTTCAGGTCTGTAGTTAGTAGCTAGATGGCTTCCTCTCTCTCGTTTGATTCTCAATACAATGGTCTCTTGGAGATCCATATGATGTAACTCTTTTTGCGGTGTGTTTGTTGGGATTGGATGAACTTTGAGTTTATGATCAGATCTATCTTTTTATATCCATGAAAGTTATTTGAGTTTCTTTGATCTCTTATATGTATGATTGCTTATAGCCTCGTATTTCTTCTACGATATTTGGGTTTTGTTTGGCCAACTTGATCTATTTATCTTGCAATAGGAAGAGGCACTTTGTAGTGGGTTCGATCTTACGGTGCGTGATCCCAGTGACAGAAGGGGTACCGACACGTATGTATCGTTGCTACTAAGGATAAAACGATGGGGTCTATATCTACATAGATAGATCTTGTCTACATCATGTCATCATTCTTATTGCATTACTCCGTTTCTCCATGAACTTAATACACTTGATGCATGCTGGATAGCGGTCGATGTGTGGAGTAATAGTAGTAGATGTAGGCAGAAGCCAGTCTACTAATCTTGGACGTGATGCCTATATAATGATCATTGCTGGGATATCATCATGACTATTTGAAGTTCTATCAATTGCCCAACAATAATTTGTTTACCCACCGTTTGCTATTTTTCTCGAGAGAAACCACCAGTGAAACCTACGGCCCCTGGGTCTCTTTCTCATATTATTTCCTTCGTGATCTATTTTATTTGCCTTTTATTTTCAGATCTACTAAACCAAAAATACAAAAATACCTTACTGCAATTTATTTTATTTGGCGTTCGATCTATCAATATTTACAACTCTCTCATGTCCGTTTGCCAATTTCTGGTGCCGCTACCCAAAAGGGATTGACAACCCCTTTTACACGTCGGGTTGTGAGTATTTGTTATTTGTGTGCAGGTGCTGTTTACGTTGTGTTGCTTGGTTCTCCTACTGGTTCGATAACCTTGGTTTCACATCTGAGGAAATACCTACCGCCGATGTGCTGCATCATCCCTTCGTCTTTGAGGAAATACCGACGTAGCATCAAGTGACATCAATGATCCAATTGCCTGGTTTGTCACCAAGGTGCTCATGACTTATACTTTATGCAGGGAAGATTGAGTGTGTCATGCTTACCACAATTAAGTGTATATAGGTTGCTTCCTTTAGCTCTATTATTATGAAAGGCAATGAGGAATTACATGCATGTCTTGCATTATTCTTTCAATGTCAAATTGGTAGGCTATTTCCTTGAATCACACGTGTCTTAATATTCATGCCATGGTTAGATTATATGATCTAGATTATGCTAGGTAGCATTCCACATCAAAAATTATCTTTTTTTATCATTTATCTACTCGAGGACGAGCAGGAATTAAGCTTGGACATGCTGATACGTCTCCGTCGTATCTATAATTTTTGGTTGTTTCATGTCAATATTCTACAACTTTCATATACTTTTCGCAACTTTTTATATTAGTTTTGGGACTAACATATTGATCCTATGCCTAGTGTCAGTTCCTGATTGTTGCATGTTTTCTTATTTCACAGAAAATCCATATCAAACAAAGTCCAAACGCGATAAAAATTTACGGAGATTTTTTTGGAATACATGTGATTTTTGGGAAGTGGAATCAACGCGAGACAATGCCCAAGGGACCCACAAGCCCTAGTGGCACGCCCCTACCCAGGGCGCCCCTGGCAGGCTTGTGGCAACCCTGAAGGTCGGTTGGAGGTGTCCTTCGGCCGCAGGGAAGCCCAATCGTGATAAAAATTGCTCATACGGATGTACTCATCAATGAGATCATCGGGCACTCCTTACGCATGCATCTAGATAACTGCAGTGCATTTCTTATAAGATGAGAAGCCAATCTTTCCAAGGGCATCCTCCTTGCACTCGAAATTCTGACCACCCCTCTCGAATACGGTTGAAAACATGCCTAGACATACAGAAACGCCGCCGGAATTGGTGATGTTTGAATAGTCGGATGGCTGTCTCAAAGTAGTCCTTCCAAAGAAGGAAATGCATTCTCTCGGTTGCGATTCAACGCCAAGGTGTACCATGGGATCAAGCCTCGGAACAACGGCCGCTGCCTATTAAGGTGTTCATGGACCAACACAGTAGCCACCATCTCCTCATCATTGGATGAGGAATCGTCGGAGTCGCAGAGATAATTGTGGAAAAAGAACTCGTCGGCGGAGTCCATTTGTACCTTGGGGGCAAACTGTTGAGCAGCTTGCAGGCATTGTCGTAGAAGCTGGCTGGTGAAGAGACTCACGCCTCCCATGGACCAGGTAGCTGGCTTGGTGGTGTCCGACGAGCGTGGTACCGTCGGACGAAGGACCTGGCCGGGGCCGCGGTGAAGGAAATATGCCCTAGAGGCAATAATAAAGTTATTATATATTTCCTTGTATCATGATAAATGTTTATTATTCATGCTAGAATTGTATTAACCAGAAACATAATACATGTGTGAATACATAGACAAACAGAGTGTCACTAGTATGCCTCTACTTGACTAGCTCGTTGATCAAAGATGGTTATGTTTCCTAACCATAGACATGAGTTGTCATTTGATTAACGGGATCACATCATTAGGAGAATGATGTGATTGACATGACCCATTCCATTAGCTTAGCACCGGTCGTTTAGTATGTTGCTATTGCTTTCTTCATGACTTATACATGTTCCTATGACTATGAGATTATGCAACTCCCGTTTACCGGAGGAACACATTGTGTGCTACCAAACGTCACAACGTAACTGGGTGATTATAAAGGAGATCTACAGGTGTCTCCAAAGGTACATGTTGGGTTGGCATATTTCGAGATTAGGATTTGTCACTCCGATTATCGGAGAGGTATCTCTGGGCCCTCTCGGTAATGCACATCACATAAGCCTTGCAAGCATTGCAACTAATGAGTTAGTTGTGAGATGATGTATTACGGAACGAGTAAAGAGACTTCCCGGTAACAAGATTGAACTAGGTATTAAGATAACGACGATCGAATCTCGGGCAAGTAACATACTGATGACAAAGGGAACACCGTATGTTGTTATGCGGTCTGACCGATAAAGATCTTCGTAGAATATGTGGGAGCCAATATGAGCATCCAGGTTCCGCTATTGGTTATTGACCGGAGACATGTCTCGGTCATGTCTACATTGTTCTCGAACCCGTAGGGTCCGCACGCTTAAGGTTTCGATGACAGTTATATTATGAGTTTATGAGTTTTGATGTACCGAAGTTAGTTCGGAGTCCCGGATGTGATCACGGACATGACGAGGAGTCTCGAAATGGTTGAGACATAAAGATTGATATATTGGACGGCTATATTCGGACACCGGAAGTGTTCCGGATGATTTCGGAGAAAACCGGAGTGCCGGAGGGTTACCGGAACCCCCCCGGGAGAAGTAATGGGCCTTATGGGCCCTAGTGGAGAGAGAGGGGCAGCTAGGGTGGGCCACACGCCCCCTCCCCCTCTGGTCCGAATTGGACTAGGAGAGGGGGCGGCGCCCCCTTTCCTTCTCCCTCTCCCCCTTCCTTTCCTCCTCCTAGTAGGAGTAGGAAAGAGGGGAGTCCTACTCCTACTAGGAGGAGGACTCCTCCTCCTTGGCGCGCCCTAGGGCCGGCCGGCCTCCCCCCTTGCTCCTTTATATACGGGGGCAGGGGCACCCCTAGACACACAAGTTGATCCACATGATCGTTTTCTTAGCCGTGTGCGGTGCCCCCTTCCACCATACTCCTCGATAATATTGTAGCGGTGCTTAGGCGAAGCCCTGCGACGGTAAACATCAAGATCGTCACCATGCCGTCGTGCTGACGGAACTCTTCCCCGACACTTTGCTGGATCGGAGTCCGGGGATCGTCATCGAGCTGAACATGTGCTAAAACTCGGAGGTGCCGTAGTTTCGGTGCTTGATCGGTCAGGCCGTGAAGACGTACGACTACATCAACCACGTTGTCATAACGCTTCCGCTGTCGGTCTACGAGGGTACGTAGATCACACTCTCCCCTCTCGTTGCTATGCATCACCATGATCCTGAGTGTGCGTAGGAATTTTTTTGAAATTACTACGTTCCCCAACAGTGGCATCCGAGCCTAGGTTTTATGCGTTGATGTTGTGCACGAGTAGAACACAAGTAAGTTGTGGGCGATATAAGTCATACTGCTTACCAGCATGTCATACTTTGGTTCGGCGGTATTGTTGGATGAAGCGGCCCAGACCGACATTACGCGTACGCTTACGCGAGACTGGTTCTATCGACGTGCTTTTCACACAGGTGGCTGGCGGGTGTCAGTTTCTCCAACTTTAGTTGAACCAAGTGTGGCTACGCCCGGTCCTTGCGAAGGTTAAAACAGCACCAACTTGACAAACTATCGTTGTGGTTTTGATGCGTAGGTAAGAACGGTTCTTGCTAAGCCCGTAGCAGCCACGTAAAACTTGTAACAACAAAGTAGAGGATGTCTAACTTGTTTTTGCAGGGCATGTTGTGATGTGATATGGTCAAGACGTGATGAGATATAAGTTGTTGTATGAGATAATCATGTTTTGTTGAAGTTATCGGCAACTGGCAAAAGCCTTATGGTTGTTTCTCTATTGCATAAGATGCAAGCGCCAAATAATTGCTTTACTTTATCGCTATGCGATAGCAATAGTTGCAAGAGCAGTAGTTGGCGAGACGACCATGTGACGACACATTGATATAGATCAAGATGATGGAGATCATGGTGTTATGCTGGTGATGATGGAAATCATGACGATACTTTGGAGATGGAGATCAAAGGCACAAGATGATGATGGCCATATCATGTCACATATTTTGATGTTTATCTTTTATGCATCTTATCTTGCTTTGATTGACGGTAGCATTTTAAGATGATCTCTCGCTAATTATCAAGAAGTGTTCTCCCTGAGTATGCACCGTTGCGAAAGTTCTTCGTGCTGAGACACCACGTGATGATCGGGTGTGATAGGCTCTACGTTCAAATACAACGGGTGCAAAAGAGTTGCACACGCGGAATACTCATGTTATACTTGATGAGCCAAGCATATACAGATATGGCCTCGGAACACAGAGACCGAAAGGTCGATCGTGAATCATATAGTAGATATGATCAACATAGTGATGTTCACCATTGAAACTACTCCGTCTCACGTGATGATCGGACATGGTTTAGTTGATTTGGATCACGTGATCACTTAGAGGATTTGAGGGATGTCTATCTAAGTGGGAGTTCTTAAGTAATATGATTAATTGAACTTTAATTTATCATGAACTTGGTCCTGGTAGTATTAGCATATCTATGTTGTAGATCAATAGCTCGCGTTGTTGCTTTCATATGTTTATTTTTGATATGTTCCTAGAGAAAATTGTGTTGAAAGATGTTAGTAGCAATGATGCGGATTGGATCCGTGATCTGAGGTTTATCCTCATTGCTGCACAGAAGAATTATGTACTTGATGCACCGCTAGGTGACAGACCTATTGCAGGAGCAGATGTAGATGTTATGAACGTTTGGCTAGCTCAATATGATGACTACTTGATAGTTTAGTGCACCATGCATAACGGCTTAGAATCGGGACTTCAAAGACGTTTTGAACGTCATGGACCATATGAGATGTTCCAAGAGTTGAAGTTAATATTTCAAGCAAATACCCGAGTTGAGAGATATGAAGTCTCCAACAAGTTCTATAGCTAAAAGATGGAGGAGAATCGCTCAACTAGTGAGCATGTGCTCAGATTGTCTGGGTACTACAATTGCTTGAATCAAGTGGGAGTTAATCTTCCAGATAAAATAGTGATTGACAGAATTCTCTAGTCACCATCACCAAGTTAGTAGAACTTCGTGATGAACTATGATATGCAAGGGATAACGGAAATGATTCCCAAGCTCTTCGTAATGCTGAAATTGACGAAGGTAGAAATCGAGAAAAACATCAAGTGTTGATGGTAGACAAGACCACTAGTTTCAAGAAAAGGGCAGAGGGAAGAAGGGGAACTTCAAGAAGAACAGCAAGCAAGTTGCTGCTCAAGTGAAGAAGCCCAAGTCTGGTCCTAAGCCTGAGACTAAGTGCTTCTACTGCAAAGGGACTGGTCACTTGAAGCGGAACTACCCCAAGTGATTGGCGGATAAGAAGGATGGCAAAGTGAACATAAGTATATTTGATATACATGTTATTGATGTGTAATTTACTAGTGTTTATAGCAACCCCTCAGTATTTGATACTAGTTCAGTTGCTAAGATTAGTAACTCGAAACGGGAGTTGCAGAATAAACAGAGACTAGTTAAGGGTGAAGTGACGACGTGTGTTGGAAGTGGTTCCAAGATTGGTATGATCATCATCGCACACTCCCTATACTTTCGGGATTAATGTTGAACCTAAATAAGTGTTATTTGGTGTTTGCGTTGAGCATGAATATGATTTGATCATGTTTATTGTAATACGGTTATTCATTTAAGTAAGAGAATAAATTGTTGTTCTGTTTACATGAATAAAACCTTATATGGTTACACACTCAATGAAAATAGTTCATTGGATCTCGATCGTAGTGATACACATATTCATAATATTGAAACCAAAAGATGCGAAGTTAATAATGATAGTGCAACTTATTTATGGCACTGCCGTTTAGGTCATATTGGTGTAAAGCGCATGAAGAAACTCCATGCTGATGGGATTTTGGAATCACTTGGTGCTTGCGAACCATGCCTTATGGGCAAGATGACTAAAGACTCCGTTCTCCGGAACTATGGAGCGAGTAACGGACTTATTGGAAATAATACATACTGATGTATGCGATCCGATGAGTGTTGAAGCACGTGGCAAGTATCGTTATTTTCTGACCTTCACATATGATTTGAGCAGATATGAGTATATCTACTTGATGAAACACAAGTCTGAAACATTTGAAAAGTTCAAAGAATTTCAGAGTGAAGTGGAGAATCATCGTAAGAAAAATGAAAGTTTCTACGATCTGATCGCAGAGACAAATATTTGAGTTACGAGTTTGGTCTTCAATTAAAACTATGTGGAATAGTTTCACAAATTCGTGTCACCTGGAACACCACAGCATAATGGTGTGTCCGAACGTCATAACCGTACTTTATTGGATATAGTGCAATCTATGACGTTTCTTACAGATTTACCAACATCATTTTGGGGTTATGCATTAAAGACAGTTGCATACACGTTTAAAAGGGCACCAACTAAGTCACCATCTAAGTCCGTTGAGACGACACAATGTGAACTATGGTTTGGCAAGAAACCAAAGTTGTCGTTTCTTAAAGTTTTGGGTTGTGATGCTTATATGAAGAAGTTTCATCCTGATATGCTCAAACCCAAATCGGAGAAATATGTCTTCATAGGATACCCAAAGGAGACTGTTGGGTACACCTTCTATCACAGATCCGAAGGCAAGTTATTCATTGCTGAGAATGGATCCTTTCTAGAGAAGGGGTTTCTCTTGAAAGAAGTGAGTGGGAGGAAAGTAGAACTTGATGAGGTAACTGTACCTGCTCCCTTATTGGAAAGTAGTTCACCATAGAAATCTGTTCCTGTGACTACTAGACCAATTAGTGAGGAAACTAATGATGATGATCATGTAACTTCAGATCAAGTTACTACCGAACCTCGTAGGTAAACCAGAATGAGATCCGCACCAGAGTGGTATGGTAATCCAGTTCTGGAGGTCATGTTACTTGACCATGACGAGCCTACGAACTATGAGGAAGCGATGATGAGCCCAAATTCCGCGAAATGGATTGAGGCCATGAAATCTGAGATGAGATCCATGTATGAGAACAAAGTATGGACTTTGATTGACTTGCCCAATGATCGGCGAGCCATTGAGATTAAATGGATCTTCAAGAGGAAGACGGACGCTGATAGTAGTGTTACTATCTACAAAGCTAGAATTGTCGCAAAAAGGTTTTCGACAAGTTCAAGGTGTTGACTACGATGAGAGTTTCTCACTCGTATCTATGCTTAAGTCTGTCCGAATCATGTTAGCAATTGCCGCATTTTATGAAATCTAGCAAATGGATAAACAAAACTGCATTCCTTAATGGATTTATTAAAGAAGAGTTGTATATGATACAACCAGAAGGTTTTGTCAATCCTAAAGGTACTAACAAAATATGCAAGCTCCAGCGATCCATCTATGGACTGGTGCAAGCATCTCGGAGTTGGAATATATGCTTTGATAAGTTGATCAAAGCATATAGTTTTATACAGACTTGCAGTGAAGCCTGTATTTACAAGAAAGTGAGTGGGAGCACTACAGCATTTCTGATAAGTATATGTGAATGACATATTGTTGATCGGAGATAATGTAGAATTATTCTACAAAGCATAAAGGAATATTTGAAAGGAGTTTTTCAAAGAAAGACCTCGGTGAAGCTGCTTACATATTAAGCATCAAGATCTATAGAGATAGATCAAGACGCTTGATAAGTTTTTTCAATGAGTACATACCTTGACAATATTTTGAAGTAGTTCAAGAATGGAACAGTCAAAGAAAGAGTTCTTGGCTGTGTTACAAGGTGTGAAATTGAGTAAGACTCAAAGCCCGACCACGGCAGAAGATAGAAAGAGAATGAAAGTCATTCCCTATGCCTCAGCCATAGGTTCTATAAAGTATGCCATGCTGTGTACCAGATCTATTGTATACCCTACACTATGTTAAGCAAGGGAGTACAATAGTGATCTAAGAGTAGATCACTGGACAACGGTCAAAATTATCCTTAGTGGAATAAGGAAATATTTCTCAATTATGGAGGTGACAAAAGGTTCGTCGTAAAAGGTTACGTCGATGCAAGTTTTGACACAGATCTGGATGAAGTCTCGATCTAGATACACATTGAAAGTGGGAGCAATTAGCTAGAGTAGCTCCGTGCAGAACATTGTAGACATAGAATTCGCAAAATACTTACGGATCTGTATGTGACAGACCCGTTGACTAAAATTATCTCACAAGAAAAACATGATCACACCTTAGTACTCTTTGGGTGTTAATCACATAAACGATGTGAACTAGATTACTGACTCTAGTAAACCCTTTGGGTATAGGTCACATGACGATGTGAACTATGGGTGTTAATCACATGGTGATGTGAACTATTGATGTTAAATCACATGGCGATGTGAACTAGATTATTGACTCTAGTGCAAGTGGGAGACTGAAGGAAATATGCCCTAGAGGCAATAATAAAGTTATTATATATTTCCTTATATCATGATAAATGTTTATTATTCATGCTAGAATTGTATTAATCGGAAACATAATACATGTGTGAATACATAGACAAACAGAGTGTCACTAGTATGCCTCTACTTGACTAGCTCGTTGATGAAAGATGGTTATGTTTCCTAACCATAGACATGAGTTGTCATTTGATTAACGGGATCACATCATTAGGAGAATGATGTGATTGACATGACCCATTCCATTAGCTTAGCACCCGATCATTTAGTATGTTGCTATTGCTTTCTTCACGACTTATACATGTTCCTATGACTATGAGATTATGCAACTCCCGTTTACCGGAGGAACACTTTGTGTGCTACCAAACGTCACAACGTAACTGGGTGATTATAAAGGAGCTCTACAGGTGTCTCCAAAGGTACATGTTGGGTTGGCGTATTTCGAGATTAGGATTTGTCAGTCCGATTGTCGGAGAGGTATCTCTGGGCCCTCTCGGTAATGCACATCACATAAGCCTTGCAAGCATTGCAACTAATGAGTTAGTTGTGAGATGATGTATTACGGAACGAGTAAAGAGACTTGCCGGTAACGAGATTGAACTAGGTATTAAGATACCGACGATCGAATCTCGGGCAAGTAACATACCGATGACAAAGGGAACACCGTATGTTGTTATGCGGTCTGACCGATAAAGATCTTCGTAGAATATGTGGGAGCCAATATGAGCATCCAGGTTCCACTATTGGTTATTGACCGGAGACATGTCTCGGTCATGTCTACATTGTTCTCGAACCCGTAGGGTCCGCACGCTTAAGGTTTTGATGACAGTTATATTATGAGTTTATGAGTTTTGATGTACCGAAGTTAGTTCGGAGTCCTGGATGTGATCATGGACATGACGAGGAGTCTCTAAATGGTCGAGACATAAAGATTAATATATTGGACGGCTATATTCGGACACCGGAAGTGTTCCGGATGATTTCGGAGAAAACCGGAGTGCCGGAGGGTTACCAGAACCCCCCCGGGAGAAGTAATGGGCCTTATGGGCCCTAGTGGAGAGAGAGAGGGGCGGCCAGGGTGGGCCGCATGCCCCCTCCCCCTCTGGTCCGAATTGGACTAGGAGAGGGGGGCCCCTTTTCCTTCTCCCTCTCCCCCTTCCTTTCCCCCTCCTAGTAGGAGTAGGAAAGAGGGGAGTCCTACTCCTACTAGGAGGAGGACTCCTCCTCCTTGGCGCGCCCTAGGGCCGGCCGGCCTCCTCCCCTTGCTCCTTTATATACGGGGGCAGGGGGCACCCCTAGACACACAAGTTGATCCACGTGATCGTTTTCTTAGCCGTGTGCGGTGCCCCCTTCCACCATACTCCTTGATAATATTGTAGCGGTGCTTAGGCGAAGCCCTGCGACAGTAGAACATCAAGATCGTCACCACGCCGTCATGCTGACGGAACTCTTCCCCGACACTTTGCTGGATCGGAGTCCGAGGATCGTCATCGAGCTGAACGTGTGCTAAAACTCAGAGGTGTCGTAATTTCGGTGCTTGATCGGTCAGGCCGTGAAGACGTACGACTACATCAACCACGTTGTCATAACGCTTCCGCTGTCGGTCTACGAGGGTAAGTAGATCACACTCTCCCCTCTTGTTGCTATGCATCACCATGATCCTGAGTGTGCGTAGGAATTTTTTTGAAATTACTACGTTCCCCAACAGACGGGGGCAATTTCGTGCTCGCGGTGATGTCGGGGTGGGGTGGGAATCTGCGGTGGCCCGGCGGCGAGGTGGTGGTGGTCGTGATGTGGGAGGTGGCGGGTGCGGGGAGGTGTGTGGGTGAGGGCTGCTGGCGGTGTTGGGAAACATTGCATGGAAAACAAAAAAAATTCTACGCACACATAAGATCTATCCATGGAGATGCATAGCTACGAGAGGGGGAGTGCATCTATACACCCTTGTAGATTGCTAAGTGGAAGCATTTATCAACGCGGTTCATGTAGTCATACACCTTCACAGTCCGTTACAACCAAGCACTGAACGTACGACACCTCTGTGTTCAGCACATGTTCAACTCGATGACGTCCTCGCCTTCTTGATCCACCAAGAGGGGCGAAGTAGTAGATGAGTTCCGGCAGCATGACGGCGCGGTGATGGTGGTGATGAAACTATTTCCCCTCAAAGCAAAGTACTACTACGCATGCCCCTAGGGGGATAGACTGGTAGGAAAAGACCATCGCTCGTCCCCGACCGCCACTCATAAGGAAGACAATCAATAATAAATCATGCTCCAACATCATAGCATAACGAGAGACTATACGTGCATGCTTCGGGAATCACAAACCTTAACACCAATATTCTTATTAAACACAACCATTTACTAGTACCTCCCACATATTCCATCTCTATATCGCAAAACTATTGCAAGGAATCAAACATATCATATTCAGTGATCCATAAGTTTTATGAAGGATTTTATGACTAACCATGCAAATGACCAATTCCTATTGACTCTCTAAATAGATATAAGTGAAGCATGAGAGTTTAATTATTTCTATAAAAGATCATGCTCTAATAAATATATGTGAAGCAAAATAGCATTCTACAAACAACGTTTTCTATGTGAAGAGAAACAGGCAATCCAAACTTCAAATGATATAAGTGAAGCACATGAAGCATTCTATAAAGCCATACTCAAAAGATATAAGTGAAGTGCAATGAGCATTCTATAAATCAACCATGGACTATCTCATACCAGCATGGTGCATAAAATAAAGGTGAAAACTAAATGCAAAAGATGCTCCAAGATTTGCACATATCACATGAATGAAACGAATCTGAAAACATACCGATACTTGTTGAAGAAAGATGGGATGCCTTCCGGGGTATCCCCAAGCTTAGATGCTTGGTTCTCCTTGAATATTTACTTGGGGTGCCTTGTGCATCCCCAATCTTGAGCTCTTGCCTCTCTTCCTTCTCCTCACATTGAGATCTCCTCGATCTTCAAACACTTCATCCACACAAAACTTAACTGAACTTTTAGTGGCGGGGTTAGTGAATATGGCAATGAAATCCCATCATGTACTGCTATAACATTATTGTATAATTATAAACAAACATTACACACTATATTCTATCACAATTCTATGGCCTCAAGTCAAGGAGGCTTCAACAAGAATTCAAACATATGCAAATAATGAAGCTATAACATCAATCTGTGAAAACGGGACAGTCTGTAAAGATTTGAACATCCACCATACTTCTGTAACTAAAACAATTCTGAAAAAATTAGGAAAAATAAAAATTTTGTATAGCAAGACAGTGCAAAAAGTTTCAGAACCATTTGACATTCCAGTAAAAAGGTAAAATCGCGCACTACAACCAAAGTTTTTGTTTTGCACCGCACAAACCAACAAGCAATCTAAACATCCTAAAGGCAAA
Source organism: Triticum urartu (assembly GCF_003073215.2). NCBI lineage: Eukaryota > Viridiplantae > Streptophyta > Magnoliopsida > Poales > Poaceae > Triticum > Triticum urartu. Next base: position 119,694,090 of record NC_053023.1, on the reverse strand, counting down.
CCTTGGCACATTATTTTTATAATACAATGGAATTGTACAAGGGGATAATTATTTTTGTTGAAAAGTATCTATTATAATTAAAGATTCACAAAGTTTCTGTGAGCATGAACAAAGTTCAAGGAGCTCCCCCACTTCAACAATGCTTCTCTCCCTCACTTTCACTTTCCTTTTTGAAAAGTTTTGTGTTCCCCTCTATATTTTTTTGTTTTGAAATTTTATAAAAGCACTCAACAGAAATAAATGACTCTCAAAAACTTCCGGGTTTTCTCCTTGACAGTGCTTTCTTTAAAGCCATTAAGCTAGGCATAAAGTGCTCAAGTAATGAATCCACCCGGATCCCACGGTATATCAAAGCCAATTTGAATCAACAATGATTTAACATTTAGTAATGAGCACAAGCAACACATATCATGCAATTACGAAGTCTAACTCTCTTGCTATGCATCGGCATGTCATACAAGAACAATTCATGAACATCAAGTAAAGGCCAATACAACATAAGTAGTTTCTTGCAATTTTATCGTGTTGGAAACATAGAGAGGTGGAGCTATAGTTCCTCTCTCATAATAATTGCAAGTAGGAGCAGCAAGCACATGCATATTATACTCATCAAAATTATCATGTGTAGTGGTAGAACGCAACCCATCAATATAATCCTTAACAAGAGCAAACTTCTCCGATATAGTGTAGTTTGGAGAATCCAAAAAGATAATAGGCCTATCATGTGTGGGTGCAATAGCAACAATATCATTCTTAACATAAGGAACTATAGCAAGTTCATCTCCATATGCATAATTCATATTGGCATCTTGGCCACAAGCATAGCAAGCATCAAGATCATCAAAAGGGATATTTCAAAGAATCCAAGGGATCATACCAATTATCATGGCATTCATCCTTTGGTAAGAACGAAGGGAAATTAAACAATGTATGAGTTGAAGAGTTACTCTCATTAGAAGGTGGGCACAGGTGATCAATCCGCTCTTCCTCCTTTTGTTCTTCGCTCTCCTCATCATCTTTTTCATCCAATGAGCTCACAGTTTCATCAATTCCTTTTTCCATAGACTCCTGCAAAATATTAGTCTCTCTTGGACAGCGGAGACTTTCTCAATAAATTCACCAATATCATAATTGTATTTATAATTCTCATAGAAATATTTAAGGATAGCAAAATTTTCAGGTCTATAAACTGAATCATCAAAATCTTCAAACTTTTCAAACAAAGATTCAATTTCATAAGCACCCTTAAAAGCAACAAATTCTTCTATTCGTTCCACATCATAGTAATCATATATACCTTTAGCATAAGAAGCTAAGGTTTCATTATCATTAAATTTGCATGGAAAGGGAAGATGTGGAGCATTCATCCTAGAGCAACAAGTATAATCATATCTCAAGCATAGATTCCAAGCATACCATTTCAACATATGAATTTGATGCCATAACAATTTCCCTTTATGAGTCAAGCAATGATCCCTAAAGTATTCACCTTGATCCAACGTTACTCCCATTATAAAGTTGAATGGGGTTTTCTCAGGATTATCAAAGTATTGCATAATATCTTTTACATAACGAGCATCGAGGGTTTAAGGAGGTTCCCCATCTCCATGAGTAGCAAGTACCACTGATTTTTTTGGTGTTTCGTGTTCCATATCCATAACTAAAGATAGAGAACAACTTAGAACATGAAACAAAAACTACTTAGTGATAAGCAAACAATCACACACTAGAATATTCACCCCATGCTATAACTCCCCGGCAACGGCGCCAGAAAAAGGTCTTGATAACCCACAAGTATAGGGGATCATTTGTAGCCTTTTTCGATAAATAAGAGTGTCGAACCCAACGAGGAGCTAAAGGTAGAACAAATATTCCCTCAAGTTCTATCGACCACCGATACAACTCTACGTACACTTGACGTCTGCTTTACCGAAAGCAAGTATGAAACTATTTTGTAGGTCTGATGCTAGAACTACTTTGCAAGAACAAAACTAGAAGTATTTTGCAAGATAATAAAAGTTAGGTGTTTAGAAAAAGGGTTTGTGTCAACAAGAAAGTGATTTGTCCCTAGGCAATCGATAATAAGTGCCGGTAATCATTCTTGCAATTCTATACGAGGGAGAGGCATGAGCTAACATACTTTCTCTACTTGGATCATGTGCACTTATGATTGGAACTCTAGCAAGCATCCGCAACTACTAAAGATCATTAAGGCCGTGAAACCCAACCATAGCATTAAGTATCACGTCCTCTTTATCCCATACGCCATAGCCCACCTACTCGGGTTTAAGCTTCTGTCACTCTCACAACCCACCATAAGAGAACCATGAACATATTGCAACACCCTAAAGCGGGGGGCCCTCATGTTTGCGCGAGAACGGAGGGCACTGTAGGACAGCACCATAAATAAAATATACAATCATACCAACCAAGATCACGATTAACCCATAAGACAAAACAGATCTACTCAAACATCATAGGATAACCATAGATCATTGGGAAATAATATATGGAGTTGAGCGCCATGTTTAAGTAGAGACTCCAGTAGGGAGAAGAGGTGTTAGACCGCTGCATAGAGGGGGAGAAAGTTGGTGTTGACAGTAGTAAGATTGTTGATGTAGATCGCCGTCCCGATCGTTGCCCCGGTGGCACTCCGGCGCCACCGGAAGCGAGGGGGAGAGAGGCCCCCTCCTCCTTCTTCTTCTAGAGCTCCCCCTAGATGGGAGGAGAGTTCCCCCTCTGGTCCATGTCCTCCATGGCGGTGGAGGGGCGGGAGCCCCTCCGAGATTGGATCTCCCTCTCTGTTCTCTTCTGTTTCGCGTTCCCGAGATCTAGCCCTTCACGGTTTCTTAAATTCCCGGATATCCTTAACTCCGATTGCGCTAAATTTTTTACACATTTTTTCCATAAATTATCTTTACTGTGACAGAAGAAGGGCCCCAACCGACCTTCAAGGAGGGCACAAGACACCTGGGCACGCCAGGGGATGCCTGGCGCGCCCTGGTGGGTTGTGGGCACTGTGGGCCCCCGTTTGCGTTGATTTCACCTCCTAAAAATCACATATATTCCAAAATAATTCTCCGTAAATTTTTATCATGCTTGGACTTTGTTCGATATGGATTTTCTACAAAACAAAAACATGCAACAAACATGAACTCGCACTGGGCACTGGATAAGTAAGTTAGTCCAAATAAATCATATAAAAAAGTTGCCAAAAGTATGTAAAAGTTGAATAATATTGGCATGGAGCAATCAAAAATTATAGATACGACGGAGACGTATCAGTTCACAACACTATGCCCAGCCTGCTACATAGGTTTCATTCATTACAAGTTTCAACAAAGTGCTCATTTCATAGCCACTGAATACATCACGAGTGCTACATACACTTCAAATAAAGAGACAATCATCCTACAGAGCACATCGATTTTGCCCATTATCTTCACAAGCTCTTTCATCTCCTCATTGTTTTCAAGGCCGTTCAGCAGTTGTTGCTTGGCCATGATCAGAGGAACTGCATCTTTAACCTTCTGCTCTGCATCTTCCTCTTCTGTCGTTCCTTCAGTTACTTGTCCAACACCCCAATCTGCTGGTATTGGGATTCCTCGGCTAACCAAATAATCAGCGTAGTTGCATCCCCCCACATCAGCAACTTCCCAGAAATACAAATCACATGAATCTTCCCTTTTCTGCATGAATCAAATTGGAAGATCATCAACCAAACTATTAAAAAAATCAGCAACTAAAAGCAGCAGAACAACACTTAAACATATTATTACCCCATGATTCGGGCATTTGTAGAAGACTTGGCCAGGGTTGAGGATTGTGGTTGAGACGCAACGGATGACTCTGTGTGGTTTGCAGCAGTGGCACCACACCAATGGCAGCGGGCTGCGATGAGCAACCGGCTGCGGTGCGTGTGCCGTCGGGGGTCTGATGAGACCCACAAGCGATGGTACGAGTGGCGACTTGGTGCATATCTGGTTGCTGCCTGCTGAAGAGCAGGTAGACGAGCTACTAGTGGACATGGTTGCTGTGGCCAGAGCTTCTGATGCTAGGAGAGTAAGTAGAGTAGAGGAGAAGCGAACGTTGGATATGTCAGTTTCATTACTTGCAGAGTAGCATAGCACCATATATAGTCATAGTCTAGGTTTGGATTTGAACCAGCTACAGGAGCACGTCTCTCTTTTTTCTAAAACTCATCAACGTCTCTTTACTGGTACACTAGCTTGTTCTGTACGCCTTCTCAAGTCTTTGATTTTTTTTCTTTTTTGCGAGGAAGGAAAGATGACAAAATTGAGAGTTCCTCAGACTCGAACCCAAGACTTCTTGGTTGAAAACCAAGGGTGCTAGTCACTTATGTGGCAAACGTTCCCTGGGAGGAGGACGGCAGACAAACGCATTTTCCTCGCAGTTTTAGTTGTGACGCAAGATCGAACGATCGCAGTTTCAGGAATGTTATCAGGAGAACGAGACCAGTTTATCTTTTCTTCCTATATATAAAAAAGTATGCTACTTGGTGTTGGCTTAGTCAACAAACGATTGTGCCAACCTTGACCGTTGGATTGACATTCAACGTCTGTCGTGTTTCTTCATCTCTTCCTCCTCCAGCTGCCAAAGCCAAACCAGCGCCGGCGGGACCGCCTACTCCCGCCTCCCATGGCTGGTTGTGCTACCGCGCACGCATCATGGCCACATCACACCCTAAAACTCTGTGCATCTTCCCCGGCTCCTGTTCGTTCCCGTCCAAGGCCTCATCATCGTCCTCCGTCTTGGTTCGCTCGCCGCGGCGCCGCCCTCCAGTGTTGTCAATGCAATCAACAACCGAGAGGAATAAGGCGATGACTGTACATGGTGAGGGTGACAGTAGGGACGCAGCAGCGCGTGCAGTAATTTTTTTTGGGGACGGAGAAGGGTATCAACTGGGTTGTGCGGGAGTTGTGGCCCGTCTAGCCCAGGATTTTATTTCATATGTTTACCACATGACCAGCCCAGTTTGTTTTTTTTCCTTTCTGAAAATGGCTAGCCCAGCTATTTTGTTTTTTGCAGAATAACCAACCTAGGCCTACTTGCTTTTCTATGCCCTGCTGGGCCGGAAATCTTTCAAGACGAGGAGGGATGCATTCGGGCTTGCCCAGAAAATGGGCTATAAGTAATAAGAAATGGGCTGTAAAATGAAAAAAATACAACAAACATGCAATTAGTTCCAAAATACTTTTTTCTTTCGGATTTTGATATTTTAAATTTCATTGTTTTTGTGCGGGTAAAATTTCATTGGATTTAAATTACGGTATGTTTAGTTTTCAAATTAATTTGAATCTGGCTAGAAATTTCGGGTTGTATGCTATTTGGGGCAGATTTGGAGGCTGACTTGTGGGTCTACTAGGTTGACGTGTACGAAAGGCTTTGTCAACTTAGTCCACAAACGATTCTAGCAGCAGTGACCGTTAGATGTCAATCTAACGACAATTGTGCTTCTTCAGTCTCTGATCTTCCTGCTCCAGCCGCCCAAACCAGCGCCGGCGGAACCCCCTGCCCCCGCCTCCCATGGCCGGCTGTGCTGCCAGGCAGGCCTCACGGCCCCACCATACTCGCATCCCTGGCCTAGCTATCCCTCTACTCACCCACACCTCCTATTATTTTTCGGTGACGACAGCCGAACCAGTAAACCCTCATACTCCTTGCTGTGTGGGCAGCCACTGTCGTGTCTTCCCCGGCTCCGTGTCGTTCCCTTTGTAGGCCTCGCCATCGTCCACCGCCCTGGTGCTATCAGCACGACGTGGTCAACGTGGTCAACGAACAACATCCATTGGAAGTGGACTGTACGTGGAGAGGCTGATAGCTGGGTCCACGGCCGCACACAAGGAAATGCCTCCTTATTACACGCAAAATAATGATTCCTCCACCTGACAGCTGGGAACCATCGGAACGGCCATTGTATTTTGTGAAAAAACGTTGCCCTCGCTAATAGCCCGAACCCACCAGCTATATCTTCGCACGCAAGGAAATGCCTCCTTATTACGCACAAAAAAATGAATACCCCCTGCTAGCTGGGACCCACCATATGGGAGGCTGACTTGTGGGCCTACTAAGTTGATGCGGATGGAGGGCTTTGTGAACTTAGTAAATATGAACGATTCTAGCTCCAGTGACCATACGATGTCCATCCAATGGTCGTAGTGCTTCTTCAACCTCTGGTCTTCTTGCTCCAGCCACCCAAACCAGCGCTGGTCGTGCCGCCTGCTCTTGCCTCCCATGGCCGGTTGTGCTGCCGTAGAGGCCTCACCGCCCCCTACTACTCCCACCACTGGCCAGGCCATCCCTCTACTTACCCACACCCCCTATTATTCTGCGGTGACGGCAGCCTCACACCAAAGCCAAACCAGTGAACCCTCGTACTCCTCTCCACGTGGGCATCCACTGTCGCGTCTTCCCCGGCTTTGCTTCGTACCCTTCCTAGGCCTCGCCGTCATCCACCGCCTTAGTGCTCTCGGTGCGGCGTGGTCAATGTGGTCAACGAACGACTTCCATCGAAAGAGTACTGTACATGGAGAGGCTGACAGCTGGGTCCACGGCCGCAGCAAGGAGGTGCCTCCTTATTATGCGCAAAATAATGATTCCTCCACCTGACAACAGGGACCCACCGGACGGCCACCATATTTCGCAAAAAAATGTTTCCCCTGACTGTTGGGACCCGCCAGCTACATCTTTGCACACAAGGAAGTGCCTGACAGTCGGGACCCACCTGGTTGAAGCGTACATAGTGTTGTCATTCTGGTCGCGAACATGTACGTACATACGATCGGTCTGTCTGCAGACTGCAACAATGAACCGTGGCCGTGTAAGGAAGGGCATGTGTCATAGTATAGGCGCGCACGTTTTGCAGTAGAGGCACGCACGTAGCATGTACATGTATGTACAGCCAGGGTGCAAGAAAGTAAATATGGCCACGTACGTACATATGGGCGGGGTCTCGAACACCTACTCGCGCATACGTACGGCCAGGGCACGTGTACATGGCTGGGTCGGAACAGAGAAACTGCATCGTCGTGTTCATCGGGAGCCAGCCGGCTTGGATGGAACAGCCGATCAAAACGAGGCTTCGCGTACCGCAGGACGGAGGAAACGGCCTTGTGTTCAACCAGCCACGGTCGAAACGGGATCCTGTTCATCGGGAGGATCTGGCGTACCACAAAACGGAGGAAACAGACTTCTCTTGGACCTCCTACGGTCAAAACGGGGGTCCTGTTGATCGGGAGGGGTGTGGCATACCGCAAAATGGAGAAAATGAACTTGTGTTGGAGCACTACAGTCGAAACAGGGGCCATGTTCATCGGGAGGGGTGTGGCGTACCGCAAAATGGGACTCCACGGGATACTGTTCATCTCCACCATTGACCTCCTCCAGCCTCCACGGGCTACTGTTCATCCACCGTCGACCTCCTCCAGCCTCCAGCCTCCACCTGTGACTGTTCATCCATGGGCTCCTGTTCGTCCAGCCTCCACCGCTCCTCCACGGGCTACTGTTCATCCATCCCTCCACCGGCTATTGTTCAACCAACCCTACATGGGGTCCTGTTTATCCAGCCCTCCACGGGGTCCTGTTCATCCACCCCCAACCGACTCAATCGGGGTCCTATTCATCCAGCGGCAACGGCCTCTACTACCACGGGGACATGTTCATCCAACCCCCCACCCACCGGGAACTGTTCATCCACCCCCCCGCCCCAACAATGCTCATTGTACATCAAGAGGTAGCATCGATCGACTTCAGTTAGCAGCAGTAGTGAAGGAATCACTCAGGTTCAGTTAACATCAAGGGATCGATCGGGGTTCAGTAACGTAGCTAGTGCAATCGCTCGGGTTCAGTTAGAGCCCAACGCCTCGCTCGGGTTCAGTTAGAGTGCAACGCCTTGCACACACACGCGTACGTGTACGAGAGAAACGCGCAAACCTCAGTGCATCGCTCAGCCCTGACCACCCACCGTAACCGGGAACTCCCTGATATTTTCCTCGCCCTCGCTTCTACCATGGTTTTTTCCGTCATTGACGGCCCAAAGAATGTCATGCAGCTGCGTCTCCGGCCCTCCCAGGACGAAAAGCCCATTTTCTATCATGATTTTTTGTCATAGAAGTAAGAGCCCACCACATCTATGATGATACCAGGTTTTGTCACAATTATCGTCATAGAAGTGTCATAAGCATGTCAGGAAAAAAATTCGTTCGGCCCAAAATGTCACGGATGTGTCTTTTTTTGTAGTGATATCCGCTTTTCTATCAATTGCTCAACAGTAATTTGTTTACCCACCGTATGCTTTTCTAGCGAAACCTATGACTCCCTGGTCTATTTTCCATCATATTATTTTCAGATCTATAAAACTAAAAATCCTAAAATACCTTGCTGCAATTTATTTATATTTACTTTATTTTGTTATTTACTTATCTTTTGTATCTGTATCTATTAGATCTCACTCTTGCAAGTGACCGTGAAGGGATTGACAACCCCTTTTTCGCATTGTGTGCAAGTGTTTGTTAGTTTGTGCAGGTGCATATATTGGGGACTTGCTTGTGCCTCCTACTGGATTGATACATTGGTTCTAAACTAAGGGAAATACTTATCTCTACTTTGCTACATCACCCTTTCCTCTTCAAGGGAAAAATCAATGCAAGCTCAAGAAGTAGCAAGAAGAATTTCTGGCGCCGTTGCCGGGGAGGTTCTACATCAAGCCTAGCAAGTACCTATCATAAACTCTCATCTCTTGCACTTACATTATTTGTAATTTGCTTCTAGTTTTCCTATCCCCACTTCTAAAACATTTTCAGAAAAACACAAAAATATTTTCCTTCTTTCCGTTTGCCTTTATCTCTTACTTGGTTTGTTTGCTTGTTTGCTTGCCATAATTGTGTATTTATTCAAAATCAAAAAGCAAAAGGTTTATGGATCCACTTAAAGTTTTCTACTTGGATAATCTTCGATCCATATGTGCTCGTGTTGAAACCCCAACTAGTTTAGTTGAGGGAAAATCATTAGATGAGCATGCTCATTTTGTGCGTCGCCGTTTGTCTCAAAAGGGGGACTCTTATGGAATCAAATAAATTGCTTGCTATTCTATGCTTGGAATCTATGTGAAATTTATGATTTTACTTATTGCTCGGAGAACCCTAAAAAACACCTTCCCTACCTATGTGAGTTTAATGATAATAAAATCCTATCTTCTTATGCCAAAGGTGTTTAAAGTTACTATGATATTGAACAAATTAAAGCATATGTTGCTTTTAAGGGTGCTTATGAAGTTGCTTCTTTGATTGAAAAGTATGATATTAATCTCTACAAATCTGGAAATTTTGACATACTTAAACATTGCTAGCTATGAACACTATGCTCATAATGCCCACGTTAAAGAATTTATTGAGAGAATGTCCGTTGCTTTGGAAGCAAATAATGATATGCATGGATCTATAGATTATTCCATTGATTTGATTGAAATATCCCCCCTTGATGAACATGATGCTTGCTATTCTTATCGCCATGATGCCAATATTAATTATACTTATGGAGATGAACTTGCTATAGTTCCTTATGTTAAACATGAAATTATTGCTATTGCACCCACACTTTGATAGCTCCTTGAATGAAAAGCATGATTGCAATGATGTTATTATAAATTCTATCAATGTCAATTGTGCTAATAATATGCAAAACCCTAATCTTGGGGATTCTAATTTTGCTATGTCTACTACTTATTGCAATGATCATGATTGGGGTGATTCTTCTTATAATCTTGAAAATTTATTTAAGTCTCATGATGAATATGTTTGCAATAATATTGAAAGTGGGTTTGGAAGAGTGTCAACATTAGGTAATAATGATCCCACTAATTTCTAGAATGATCAATCTTATGAAATTTTTGATAAAGGAGGGTTTGGAAAGGTCATGACTTTATTTGATGATAATCACACTATTTTGGAAGAGTGTCAACTTTGCATGCATGTGGATCATGAAGAGAAAATTTTATATGATAGCTATATTGTTGAATTTGATTATGATACTACATGTAATTATTATGAGAGAGGAAAATATGGTTGTAGAAATTTTCATGTCACTAAATTACCTCTCGTTATGTTGAGATTGCTATTGTTTCTTTCTTCTTCCTTGCATATGCTAGTTTTTGCTTGTCTTGATAATTTGTTTGATTAAAATGCCTATGCATAGGAAGTATGTTATACTTAAACTTGTTTTTCACATGCTACATAATGCTCTCTTCATGTTTCAATTGATATCTCTCATGTGAGCATCATTAAAATTATTGATGCCTGGCTAAAAGGCTTTAAAGAAAAGCGCTTGTTGGGAGACAACCTAATATTTTTTATTTTCTGTTTTTATGTGAATACACATTATTAATTCTATAGTAATTGTGTTTAGTGCTTTTAATTAGTGTTTGTGCCAAGTAAGACCTTTGGAATGGTCCATGGTGATAGTTGATTCGATCTTGCTGAAAACAAAAACTTTTGCGCTCATTTCCAGAATTTCAAAAATCAAAGAAGCGTGCTTTTGATCTGAATTTTACACAAGATTGATATAAAATTTCCTAGAATGTCCCAATGTTTCAGAATTTTTGAAGTTACATAAGTATATGAAGTTTCCAGATTACTACAGACTGTTCTGTTTTTGATAAATTTTGTTTTCTATGTGTTGTTTGCTTATTTTGATGAATCTATGGGTAGTATCGGGGGGTATGAACCATGGAGAAGTTGGAATACAGTAGATATTACACCAATATAATTTAGAATGATTTCAAAATAGTACCTAAAGTGGTGGTTTGCTTTATTATACTAACAGATCTTACGAGTTTTCTATTGAGTTTTGTGTTGTGAAGTTTTCAAGTTTTGGGTAAAGATTTGATGGACTATGGAATAAGGAGTGGCAAGAGCCTAATCTTGGGGATGCCCAAGTCACCCAAATGTAATATTGAAGGACAACTAAGCATCTAAGCTTGGGGATTCCCCGGATGGCATCCCGTCTTTTTTCTTCAATCCATCGGTAAATTTACTTGAGGCTATATTTTTATTCACCACATGATATGTGTTTTGCTTGGAGAGTCTTGTATGATTTGAGTCTTTGCTTTTTAGTTTGCCACAATCATTCTTGCTGTACACACCATTTTAGAGGGACACACATTAATCATGAATTTATTAGAATACTCTATGTGCTTCACTTATATCTTTTGAGCTAGGCAGTTTGCTCTAGCGCTTCACTTATATCTTTTTAGAGCACGGCGGTGGTCTTATTTTGTAGAAATTTTTGAACTTTCATGCTTCACTTATATTATTTTGAGAGTCTTAAACAGCATGGTAATTTTCTTAGGTTATGAATTTAGTCCTAATATGATGGGCATCCAAGAGGGATATAATGAAAACTTTCATATAAAGAGCATTGCATATATGAGAAGTTTGATTCCTTGCATTTGTTTTGAGATATAAAGATGGTAATATTAGAGTAATGCTAGTGAGTAATTGTGGATTGGTATAAATACTTGTGTTAAAGTTTGTGATTCTTGTAGCATGCATGTATGGTGAACCGTTATGTGATGAAGTCGAATCATGATTTATTGTTTGCTTGTCTTCCTTATGAGTGGCGGTCGGGGACGAGCGATGGTCTTTTCCTACCAATCTATCCCCCTAGGAGCATGCATATTAGTACTTTGTTTCGATGGCTAATAAACTTTTGCAATAAGTATGTGAGTTATTTATGACTACTGTTGAGTTCATGGATTATACCACTCTCACCCTTCCACCATTGATGGCCTCTCTAGTACTGCGCAACTTTCGCCGGTGCATTAAACCCACCATATACCCTTCCCCAAAACAGCCATCATACCTACCTATTATGGAATTTCCATAGCCATTACGAGATATATTGCACCATCATTCTCATATTGCCTTGCATGATCGTAAAATAGCTAGCATGATTTTTTATGGCTTGTCCATTTTTTTTATATCTTTGCTATGCTAGATCATTGAACATACTAGTACATCACCGAAGGCATTCCTATAGAGTCATATCCTTGTTCTAGTATCGAGTTGTAAATTTGAGTTGTAAGCAAATAAAAGTGTGATGATGATCATTATTAGAGCATTGTCCCATGTGAGGAAAGGATGATGGAAGCTATGATTCCCTCACAAGTTGGAATGAGTCTCCAGACTTTAAAAAGATAAAAGAGGCCAAAGAAGCCCAATAAAGAAAGAGGCCAAAGATCCCAACAAAAAAATGAGAGAAAAAGAGAGAAGGGACAATGTTACTATCCTTTTCCACACTTGTGTTTCGAAATAGCACCACATTCTTCATGATAGAGAGTCTCATTTTATCACTTTCATATACTAGTGAGAATTTTTCATTATAGAACTTGGCTTGTATATTCCAATGATGGGCTTCCTCAAATTGCCCTAGGTCTTCGTGAGCAAGCAAGTTGGATGCACACCCACTTAGCTTTCTTTTGAGCTTTCATACATTCAAGCTCTAGTGCATCTGTTTCATGGCAATCCCTACTCGCGTACATGGATATCAATTGATGGGCATATCCATAGCCCATTAATTTTCCTAGTTGATGTGAGACTTTCTCCTTCCTTTTGTCTTCTCCACAACCACCATATTATATTCCACCTATAGTGTTATATCCATGGCTCACGCTCATGTATTGCGTGAAAGTTGAAAAGTTTGAGAACACAAAAAGTATGAAACGATTTCTTGGCTTGTCATCGGGGTTGTGCATGATAAAATACTTTGTGTGATGAAGATGGAGCATAGTGAGACTATATGATTTTGTAGGGACAACTTTCTTTGGCCATGATACTTTGAGAATACATGATTGCTTTATTAGTATGCTTGAAGTATTATTGTTTTATGTCAATATTAAACTTTTGTTTTGAATCTTATGGATCTGAATATTCATGCCACAATAAGAAGAATTACATGAATAAATATGTTAGGTAGCATTCCACATCAACAATTCTGTTTTTATCATTTACCTACTCGAGGACGAGCAGGAATTAAGCTTGGGGATGCTTGATACATCTCCAATGTATCTATAATTTTTTATTGTTCCATGCTATTATATTATCTATTTTGGATGTTTTATATGCGTTACTTTGCTATTTTATATTATTTTTGGGACTAACCTATTAACCTAGAGCCTAATGCCAGTTTCTGTTTTTCCCTTGTTTTTGACTTCTACAGAAAAGAATATAAAACGGAGTCCAAACGGAATAAAACTTTACAGTGATTTTTCTTGGACCACAAGAAACCCACGAGACTTTGAGAGGAGGCCAGAAGACCTATGAGGCGGTCGCAAGCCATGGGGGCGCACCCCTGGCTTGTGGGCCCCTCGCAACCCTTACAGCCCTAATCTTTGCACTATAAATCCGCAAATATTCCCCCTATACCAGAGGGCACACCAAAAATACTTTTTTGCTGCCGCAAGCTTCTTTTCCTGTGAGATCCCATCTTGGGGCCTTTTCCGGCACTCCACTGGAGGGGGATTCTATCACGGAGGGCCTGTACATCAACCTTGTTTCCCTTTCGATGATGCGTGGGTAGTTTACCACAGACCTAACGGTCCATAGCTAGTAGCTAGATGACTTCTTCTCTCTCTTTGATCTTCAATACAAAGTTATCCCTGATGTTCTTGGAGATCTATTCGATGTAATCTTCTTTTGCGGTGCATTTGTTGAGATCCGATGAATTGTGGATTTATGATCAGATTATCTATGAATATTATTTGAGTCTTTTCTGAACTCTTTTATGCATGATTGAGATAGCTTAGTAATTCTCTTCAATCTATCGATTTGGTTTGGCCAACTAGATTGGTTTTTCTTGCAATGGGAGAAATGCTTTGTGATGGGGTCAGTCTTTCTTGTCCTCTCCTAGTGACAGAAGGGGCAGGGAGGCATGTATTGTAGTATTGTATTGTTTCCATTAAGGATAAAAAGATGGGGTTTCTATCATATTGCTTGAGTTTATCCCTCTACATCATGTCATCTTGCTTAAGGCATTACTCTGTTCTTATGAACTTAATACCTAGATGCAGGCAAGAGTCGGTCGATGTGTGGAGTAATAGTAGTAGATGCAGGCAGGAGTCGGTCTACTTGTCACAGACGTGATGCCTATATTCATGACCATTGCCTTAGATATCTTCATAACTATCTGCTTTTCTATCAATTGCTCAACAGTAATTTGTTTACCCACTGTCGTGGACTTAACACGGCAGATGCCCTAGCAAAGGACTTAGGTGTGGAGCCATCGCAACTAGGTTAATTTGAAGGGGTTAAACGGGACAAAGGACACAGAGAGTTTACCCAGGTTCGACCCCTCCCAATGAGGTAAAAGTCTGCTCTTGCTTTAGGTTGTATTGTGACGCCCGGATAATTAAGCTACAACAACCCTCGCCTAATGATGCACGTCACCTCGATTACTGTTGTTACTCTTGCGTACTTCAAAACCGATTCGAAATTCAAATTTAAAATAAAGTCAAACTAGAAAAAAATTCAAATGTCAAAACTAAAAAGTACAAACGGTGACAAATAATGCATATGTAATTATGGTGAAGAAACCACATTTTTATAAAGTGTTTAAATGCTCTAATATAAATAAAATAGTAGCAAACATAATTATTGAAATGCCTGTACTAATTAATAAATTAAGTTACTAAATTATTTGAGGACTAGACTTTTGGTGGCAGTGCAGCTTATTGCATAGTATTTATATGTCAAGGCTCCACTTTTTACAAAAAGTCATTTGGTTCAAGTTTTAAATGGAAAACAGAAGCTAATTAAAAAAGAAACAGAAAAGAAAAGGCTAACAGAAAATAAAAGGAGAAAGAAACCTAACTAATGTACACTTAAGGCCCAAAAGGCTTGTAGCTAGCCCAGCCCACCAGGAGGTTTCCTCCTACCTCCTGTTCACAGGAGACGCGCTGGACGCGCCCGCGGCGTCCATGGACGGATCGGCCACGTGCTGGCCATCCAACTCCTCCCCGTCGCCTACAAGCCCTCCCCGACCACCCATCGGCAAACCATAGCAACCCCACTCTCCCCCTCTCGCCCCAGATCCACCTTCCCGCACATAGCCGATTGCCCTTGCCGCCATGGTCTCTGTCGATCCCGCGGTCACCGAGCCCCGTTCGCCTCCTTGACGTGCCCACCGGCTTCCTCGTCATCGTCCACATCGCTTACACAATTGGGGTCGAGCCGAGAGCCTCTCCTCCGACTGGAACACGCTCGTCTTCAACTCGGAACGACACCGTTCGTCTTCGACTCCAACGCCGTGGAGCCCTACCCGAGCCCACTTAGCACCTCTACAGGCTCGCAGTGAGCTTCTCCTCCCGTTCCCCTATTTTTACCATCGAACCACCACCGTAGGCCACCGTCACCGTCGTGTCCGATGCCGTCGGAGCTCCTGCTCACCGCGTCATTGTCCGTGCTCCCCTCAGCCCCTGGCCGTGTCCGGGCCGCGCCTACACCACACCGCGGCCGCGCCCCCGCTTTGCTCGGGCCGCGCCCAACCGCATCGCCCTTGCCGCATGCTGCTGCTTCCCCTGCCGCTGCTTGCTCTGCTTCTGCTACTTCTCCGCTGCTCAGCTGTTGCTGCTGCTAGTGTGCCGTAGGCCGCCTCCGCAGGCACCTACTGCCGCGCACCGCATCACGGCTGCTCCTCCTCCCCGCCCCGTGTTGCCCGTCGCTACTCGCGCGCCACATGCTTGCGCATCTCGCCGTCACCCGTCGACCGCCCCACTGCCATCCATTAGCGCGTCGTCGCATGAGCACGCCTCTGGCGGCTCCTCCGACCGTTGCCGGCAGCACCTCTCCCGGCCGCATCGCCGCCTTCACCTCGCCCCGCAGCTTCTCGCTACCTGCTGCGCGCGCTCGTCGAGCTCGCTCGCCCATGACCGCTCCACTCCCTGGCCCTGCCCGCGACCCGTCTCACCGGCGCGCGCGCCGCCGCTTTCGTGACCGCTCCGCCCGGACTGGTCGTGCCCATCCCCGTGCCGGCGCCCGCCCCGGGCTTCTGGCTCTTGTCGCTGCCTAGCGCGCGCCGCGTCCGTCGCTGCTCTCGCTCACCCGGCCATGCTCCGCTGCGGGCGCTGCCACCGCCGTCGTTCCCGCCATGCCCCGCCTCCGCCCGGCTACGTGGCCTCCCCACACGCGCCGCCCACCGTCGCCTCCCCACTGCCCCGCCTAGCGGGCTGCCCCGTCGCCGGTGGCCTCGCCCCGCTCCCGGGCGTGCTATGCCCCGGCCGCACCCCTCAAGCATGGGCGCTCACTCCCCCGCCCGCGCCCGTTACGCCCGCCCCACAAGGCCTTTGGGCCACTGCCTAGTGGGGCCCCCACCCTCTTTTTTTGTAAAAAAAGATTTTAAAAATAATAATTAAAAATAACTTAATTAATTAATTAGCAATTAACTAATTTAGTTAATCATGTTAATTAACCTAACCTAATTAGTCTGATTAGTTAGCTAATTAACTATTAATTGATTAAGCATACAATGACGTGTGGGACCCCCTGGGCCCTGTTGACCAGTCAACGGGTCAACGTTGACTGCTGACTGGGCAGTCAACGGGGCCCCCTGGTCAGCCTCTGTGCACTGCTGGGTGCACTGCACCGGGTGCACCCAGCCGAAGTCTGTTATGTATCTTTCGAATTAATTTAATTGAAATAAATCCAGAAAATATTTAATGCTTTGAAAAATCATATAAAATAAACCGTAACTCGGATGAAAATAATTTATATATGAAAGTTGCTCAGAACGACGAGACGAATCCGAATACGCATTCCGTTCGTCCGCCATATGTCCCTAGCATAGCGAACATGCAACAATCCACCTCCGGTCCATCTGTCCGAAAACGCGAAACACCGGGAATCCTTTCCCGGATGTTTCCCCCCTTTGCCGGTATCACTTAGTACTGCGTTAGGTCACCGCTAGCACCAGTATTGCCATGTTATGCTTTGTGATGCTTTGATTGCTCTGTTATCTATTGTGTTCCCCTCTGTAACTTCTTTCCAGTAGACCCCGAGACCGCTGTTGGTACCCTTGTGATTGACTACATCGATGATGACCCCTCCTTGCCAGAGCAACCAGGCAAGCCTGAAAGTGCAACTATCCCTAGGTGGTTTTGGTAATTCATAACAACATGTAGCTCATTGAGCTAATGCTATTCCAAGATGATTATTTCAGGAAAGCTCAATGATTGGCATGGCATGGATGTGAAAGTGGAACCCTCAAAATGTTAAGGACAAAGGATTGGCTCAAGCTCAAAAGCTCAAGACTCTTCATTTATATTTTAGTGATCCAAGATCACATTGAGTCCATAGGAAAAGCCAATACTATCAAGGAGGGATGAGGTGTTGTTTAATGAGCCTCTTGCTTCATGTGCTTAATGATATGCTCCAAAACCCTCAACTACTTTCCCATATCCACATATGACCTAAACTCTAAGCCAAACTCGGTCCTACCGATTTTTCCTATCCGGCGCCACCGAGTTTCAATTGTCATTAGCCACTGCCAAACCCTAGCAATTCGGTTCTACCGATAAGGAACTCGGTCCCACCGAGATGGGGTTGCAAACTCTCTGTTTCCCTATCGTAACTTTTCGGTCCCACCGAAAGAGCGAATCGGTCCCACCGAGATTGCAATGTAAACTCAGTGTTTCCCCCTTGTAACTTTTCGGTCTCACCGAGTTCCACTCGATCTCACCGAAAGAGCTAATCGGTCCCACCGAGTTTGCCCGACCAACTCTCTAGTTAGCTAATTACCAAACTCGGTCTCACCGAGTTTGTGTAATCGGTCTCACCGAGATTATGTTATGCCCAAACCCTAACCGAATCGGTCCTACCGAGTTGCATGTCAGTCCCACCGAAATTCCTAACGGTCACTAGGTTTACTACTTCGGTCAGACCGAGTTTTCTGATTCGGTCCCACCGAGATTGGTAAATTGTGTAATGGTTGGATTTTGTGTGGAGGCTATATATACCCCTCCACCTCCTTCTCATTCAGTGAGAGAGCCATCAGAACACACACAACATTCCTACTCATATGTTCTGAGAGAAAACCACCTACTCATGTGTTGAGACCAAGACATTCCATTCCTACCATATGAATCTTGATCTCTAGCCTTCCCAAGTTGCTTTCCACTCAAATCTTCTTTCCACAAAATCCAAATCCTATGAGAGAGAGTTGAGTGTTGGGGAGACTATCATTTGAAGCACAAGAGCAAGGAGTTCATTACCTACACACCATTTGTTACTTCTTGGAGAGTGGTGTCTCCTAGATTGGCTAGGTGTCACTTGGGAGCCTCCGACAAGATTGTGGAGTTGAACCAAGGAGTTTGTAAGGGCAAGGAGATGGCCTACTTCATGAAGATCTACCGCTTGTGAGGCAAGTCCTTCGTGGGCGATGGCCATGGTGGGATAGACAAGGTTGCCTCTTCGTGGACCCTTTGTGGGTGGTTGCTTCTTCGTGGACCCTTCGTGGCTGGAGCCCTTCACGGACTCGCGCAACCGTTGCCCTTGGGTGGAGCCCTGTGTGGACTCGCGCAACCGTTACCCTTCGTGGGTTGAAGTCTCCATCAACGTGGATGTAGGATAGCACCACCTATCCGAACCACGGGAAAAACATCCTTGTCTCCAATAGCGTTTGAATTCTCCAAACCCCTCCCTTTATATTCTTGCAAGTTGCATGCTTTACTTTCCGCTGCCAATATACTCTTTGCATGCTTGCTTGAATTGTGTGATGATTGCTTGAGTTGTCCTAAAATAGCTAAAATCTGCCAAGAACTAAAATTGGGAAAAGGTTAAGTTTTTATTTGGTCAAGTAGTCTAATCACCCCCTCTCTAGACATACTTCGATCCTACAAGTGGTATCAGAGCCAGGTTTCCATTTGCTTGATCTCCATAGCTTTTGGTGGTCATAGCCTTGGTTTCACAACCTAGGAGAGTATGGCGTCTAGCGAGGGAAATTATCACCGTAGAGGTCCTTACTTTGATGGTACTAATTTTGCTAGTTGGAAGCATAAAATGAAAATGCATATTCTTGGACATAACCCCGCCATTTGGGCTATTGTGTGTGTTGGTTTGCAAGGTGACTTCTTTGATGGGAGAGAACCAAACCGTGAAGCTACCGCGGAGGAGTTGAAGATGTTGCATACAATGCTCAAGCTTGTGATATTCTCTTCAACGGATTGTGCCCCGAAGAATTCAACAAAATCAGCCGCCTTGAGAATGCAAAGGAAATTTGGGACACTTTGATTGATATGCACGAAGGTACCGACTCTGTCAAGGAATCCAAGTTGGATGTGCTTCAAAGCCAACTTGACAAGTTCAAGATGAAGGATGGTGAAGGTGTCGCTGAAATGTACTCTAGGCTTGCTCTCATCACAAATGAGATTGCCGGCTTAGGAAGTGAAGAGATGACCGATAGATTCATCATTAAGAAGATCCTAAGAGCCTTGGATGGAAAATATGATACCGTGTGCACATTGATCCAAATGATGCCCAATTACAAAGATCTCAAGCCAACGGAGGTGATTGGAAGAATTGTTGCTCATGAGATGTCTCTTAAGGATAAAGAGGAACTTCACAACAAATCAAGTGGTGCCTATAAAGCCTCATGTGAAGCCCCTACGTCATCAAGTGGGAAACAAGACTTCAATGAAGAATTGAGCTTAATGGTGAAGAACTTCAACAAGTTCTACAAGAGTAGAAGCAAAGATAGAAGCTCCAAGTCAAGGTCCTACAATGACAAAAGATCTTCTAGTCGAGAGCGAAACTGTTACAACTGTGGAAGACCCGGACACTATTCCAATGAGTGTACGGCTCCCTACAAGAGAAGAGAAGATTCTCCAAAAAGAAGAAGCAAAGGATCACCACCAAGAGAGAGAAGGAGTAGAGATGATCATTATGAACGAAGATACTCATGGAGAAGCAAGGATTCGGAAAGGAAGGAAAAATCATCAAGGAGCTACACAAGAAGAAGACATCAAGCTCATGTTGGTGAATGGGTATCCGGCTCCGACTCCGACAGCCACTCCGAGAGAAGTTATCACTCCGACTCCGAAGATACTCAAGATGAAGGTGTTACCGGTCTAGCACTTGTGTCATCCAACTCCTACGACATATTTGACTCACCAAATGAAGGAATTGGAAGATGCTTCATGGCCAAAGGTCCTAAGGTAACACACCCCGAGTATGTTGATTTCAATAGTGATGAAGATGACTTGTTAGGTGATGATTTGCTTGGTGACAACTCTAGTGATGAATACTATGATAAAAGACCAATTAATCATGCTAATCAAGATAAAACGAGTGACAATGATAAGGAGAAGATTGAGGCTCTAACTAAAGAACTAAAAACTCTTAAGTTAGCTCATGACACTATCTTCGAAGATCACCGAGAACTTTTAAGAGCTCATGAGAAACTATGCTTTGAAAAGCTCAATCTTGAGCAAGAGCACGAGTTCTTAAAGGAAATCAATGATGATCTCCGCAAGAAAAGTTCTTCTTACATTGCCAAGCGTTTACTCTTATCCACTTACATGCCTCAAGTCAAGTCTAGTAACAAGAAAGATTCTTCCTCTAGTAGTAACAATGATCATGCTAAATCCAATATTGTTGCTTCTAGTATTTCTCTTGATTCCACTAATGATTCTCTTAGCCAAGTTACAATTGAGCAAGAAAATAGCTTATTGAAGGGAATTATAGAGAAAGGAGTGTACAAGAGCCTTGCCGGGAGTAAGCAATTCGAGGAAATTGTGCACAAGCAAGGAATGCACCGGAAGAATCAAGGTGTTGGTTTTGAACAAAAGTTCAATGCCAATGGAGTTGAATGTGAAGAAGATCAATACCCCAAGACGAAGTTTGTTCCTCAACAAGAGAAATATACTTATTTCAAGGGGACACAAGCTCAAGATGATCTTCCACCACAAGACTATGAGCAAAAAGGCAAAGACAAGCTTCAAGAGGAAATTGATGCATTTGAAGAAGCTCCTAAGACCTTAGTCAAGTGGATTCCCAAGACTACTTCAAGTTCCACTTCATCAAGTACGACTACAACTCCAAGGATTCCCATCAAGATGATGTGGATCCAAAATAAGAAGAACTAGAGAGTTCTTGAGGGTGACTCCGCCAACATACTTCACTCTTATCATTTTGGCAAGAACAAGTGCAATCAACTTCCACATCTTGCACTAGTTCAAGGAGTCACAAACCCTCTTGTTGGTAAGACAAGGGACAAGGTAAGCTAAAAGTTTTCATGGACATCATTTTTTTTGTGCATCACTCTATGTCTATGGATATCCTTGTTTGTTCCTTGTGGGACTAACCCATGTAGGTATTGAAAGTGTAATTCACTCAAATGGATAGCTCCAAGAGATCTACATCAACATTGAGCATCCACATCTTCAATATCTACATGAAGTCATCATCGACAAAACCCAAGGTTAGTTCATCCCTCTTAGGGGGGATATCACATCTAGGGGGAGCTTTACTCTAAGACTTGAGCTAAAGCAACTCTAAAGATGTGAACAAAACAATGCTTTATGTAAAAGTGGTAACCCCACTTGAGCTTAAACAATTAGTATGACCTACGATCAAGTGTTCTCACTTGACTCCTAAGTCAATATACTCATATATAGATGACCTAGTCATCGCAAATTGCTTGATAGATGCTAGAATTGGTTGTGCATGCTTTGCCACATATTTCATTTGCTATCTTATTGTGTGAGCATGTTGGTTGCATATTTTACTCATTCAAGGACATCCACTTGTTGTTTTGATTGTTTGGCTTTATCTTCTTTTGCCAAGTGGATGGACAAGAATGCCTAAGAACCTCCTCTAGCTATCTACGCTTTTCTCGTCTCAAACTCTATTCATGATGCATCACAAAATTTGATCAAGTCAGATTCGAACCACTCTGTGTGAGGAGCGCTCGGAGTCCCCGATTCGTCATAGACTTAAACTTCCAAAACCTCTTTATGAATCTCGGTCTGACCGATACTCCATTTTCGGTCCTACCAAGTTCATTAAGTTGATCTAGGTTTTCGATCTCGGTGCAACCGATTTGAACTTTTTCGGTCACACCGAGTTGCAATAACTGCACACAGTTTTGCATCTCGGTGCCTCCGAGTTGTTCCACTTGGTCACACCGACAGGGTCGGGCTATATATAGTGACGGGCAGAATTTTGGAAATTTCTCCGAAACCTCCTCGCCTGCGCGATAGCCTGCTCTGCCTTAGAGGTCTCCGGATCGTCTTCTCGCCGCCAGCAACCTCCTGTCGCTGGTCTCCGCCGCCGTCAACGGATTTCTGCCCCGCCGTTGCTGCTGTAGCAAGTCCCCGCCGAACTAGGGTATGGACTTGATCTTTGTGCTATTCCTCAATCTGATTCCTAGCACATTGTGATCACATGATTCTTGCCACGATTGAAACACTCCTATCTAGTCAATGAACTCATAGATTAGGCTTAATTCAAAAATTTTAGGGTTAGGTTTCCGCCGAAACCATCTCGGACCCACCGAGTTGAAAAACTCGGTCCCACCGATCTGGCTTTTGCCATTGCACAAGTGAAACTCGGTCTGACTGAGAATAACTATCGGTGCGACCAATTTTGGAATTCTGTGAAACCCTAGCAGTCTCGGTGCCACCGAACTGTGACTCGGTCCTACCGAGTTCACTAGTTTAGGTTCCAAAACTGCTTCGGTGTCACCGAGTTTGAAAATCGGTAGATCCGAGATGCTTTCTGTGGAAAACTAAAACTAAGTTTTTGAATTAATATTTTGTAAAAATCTCTGCTTTTTGTGATGCTCATCCACTCTATCTTATCCATAATCTATTCATAGGGTCAGCAGTCAGTGTGCAACATGTCTGATCAAAGTGACAGCCAGAATGTGTCTGAGCAGCAAGTTGTGATGAGTGAGGGCACTAGCCCCTCAAGTTCTTCTGATGATGGCAGCAGGAGCACACCCAGCAATCTGCCTAAGGCTGCCACATGTCAAAGGAAGAAGAGAATGTCTGATTCTGAGGATGAAGACTATGTGGCAGAGGAAGAGGCCACCTCCAAGAGAGTTGAGCCAGCTCAAGGCTCAAAGCCAGGCCTGAAAATCAAGAGGCCAGCAGGCAGGCAGCCCATGTCAAAGGCTAGAGCATCAACTGAGAAGCCTGCTCCCATTGAGCCCGTTGCAGCTGAGGGCAAGAAGAGGAAAGAGAGAGTGAAAAAGACTGTGGCTAGGGTACTTGGCAAAGCCTCCATCATGGTAGAAGAGGATGAGGAAGAAGAGGCAGCTGCACCAGCGCCCAAGGCAGCCAAACTCATGGGAGATGCTATAAGGTCAGGAACAGCTGCATCCAAGCCCAAGGAAGCACCTAAGGCTGCATCTAAGCCTAATAGTGCACCAAAGAGAAACACACGAATCATCCCAGCTGCAGAAAAGAATAAGGCCCCAGTGCCTGAAGCTATCGAAGAAGAGGAAGATGGTGTCCTTAGGAAGCTCAAGCCCAAGATCCCAGACCACAACGATGCTCATCCTGTGGCTGAGGATATGAAGCTCAGGAGAGACTCAGGGCTCAGGAAATGGAGAGAAGCAGATCCGTATGCTTCTAGGAGAAGGACTGCGTGGATTACAGATTTCATACCAAGGAGCAGCAAGATTTCTATGAGACTGTTTTGCTTGACAAGAAGCCAATCGTTTGTGACATGAGATGGGTCGACTGGACCTATATCAAGGAGAATGAAGAGCACTACCCAGGAGTTCAGGACAGCTTCAGAGCATGTGGAGTAGAGGACTTTGTTGGGCAGAAGCTCACAAAGTGGAACGAGGAACTCATCATGCAGTTCTACTCCACAGCTCACTTTCATCCAGATGGGAGGATTACATGGATGTCTGAGGGTACAAGGTACCAATCTACAGTGGCTGAGTGGGCACAGATCATCAATGCCCCAGAAGAGCAAGATGAGGACTTGGATATCTATGCCAAGAAAAAGATGGATCACAACTCCATGTCCAACATGTACAAGGAGATCCCGAATGAAGCGCTCGACACGTTCAAGTTTGGCTCAGTGCACTATCTGCTCTCAGGATTGCCTACGATCAACTGGATCCTTAGGCACACCCTTCTGCCCAAGTCTGGAGATCACAAGATGATCAGAGGCCACGCGATCAACTTGCTTCATGTTTTTGACGTGCCTCAAAAATTCAAAGTCATGAGCCTCATAGTTGAAACAATCAAAAGGACTGCGGCAGATCAGAAGAGGAGCTGTGGATATGCCCCTCAGATTCAGGAGCTCATCAACTCCAATATGGGCACAGGCGTATATTTGTTGGATAAGGAACACCTGCCCATCCGTCCAGATTTTGAGAACAATGAAGTTGTGATGACAGAGAATGAGCCATCATCTGCACAAGCATATGCAAAGAAGGAGAAGGCGAGGAAGGAGAAAGCTGCCAGGATGCCCACTCAAGCAGAGGCATCTGAATACTTCTTGAAGACCAAACAAGAGCAGCTTGGTTACTTGATTGCGTCCACCGTGCGGATTGAGCAGAGTCTAGCCACCCTGACTCAGAACCAGGCGAGTTTAGAGAGGATCATGGAACAGAGGTTCTATGACTTGTACATCAAGGTAACAGAAGTTCAGTCTGCAGTGGAGCAGCTCCAGGAGGACATGAATGAGAGAAGAGGCAGGACCACGACTCATGCGTTTTCGAGGGTGCCACAAGGTCCGAGGTCGTCTGCACTGCCAGTTGCTGACACCAGAGCTACTACTTCAGCACCAGCTACAGCCTCAGCTCCAGCGTCTACCTCAGCTCCAACTCCAGCAACTACTTCCACATCTACAGAAGCCGTCGTCCTTGGAGTGATCCAGACTCCACCACCACCTGAAGATCAAGCCTGAGCGACGACTTAGCACTATGCATTTTCTAGGAACTTTTTGGTAACTTGTTGCCAAAGGGGGAGAATGTATAGATCATAGGCTTCGAGAGAGAGAGTGTTGATTTTCTCTCTTGTTTTATTTGGTGGTTTTTCGAACCTTTTCTGCTTTTGAGTGCTTGATACTATGTCATTATTTGTGAGACATCGATGATCATGTGTTTGATCATAAGCTACACTTAATGTTTGCTTAATGCTTGCTTAAATATTATCATTCTATCTATCGCTTGTGATCATTCACTATTCTTGGTGATGAGTGCATGTATTTCATTCTTATCATTTTGAGCACTCCACCAAGATGTATGTGACATGGAAGAGTAACCCATGACTCTAACTCTTTGTGCATTTGCAGTCCAAAGCAAATTTTAAAATATGCACAAATTTAAGGGGAGCTCTTACTTATCACATACTTCTCAAAGCGACAATATACTTCATGCTTATTATCATTTGTCGAAGCTTTGATCTATATGTTGTCATCAATTACCAAAAAGGGGGAGATTGAAAGTGCAACTATCCCTAGGTGGTTTTGGTAATTCATAACAACATATAGCTCATTGAGCTAATGCTATTCCAAGATGATTATTTCAGGAAAGCTCAATGATTGGCATGGCATGGATGTGAAAGTGGAACCCTCAAAATGTTAAGGACAAAGGATTGGCTCAAGCTCAAAAGCTCAAGACCCTTCATTTATATTTTAGTGATCCAAGATCACATTGAGTCCATAGGAAAAGCCAATACTATCAAGGAGGGATGAGGTGTTGCTTAATGAGCCTCTTGCTTCATGTGCTTAATGATATGCTCCAAAACCCTCAACTACTTTCCCATATCCACATATGACCTAAACTCTAAGCCAAACTCGGTCCTACCGATTTTTCCTATCCGGCGCCACCGAGTTTCAATTGTCATTAGCCATTGCCAAACCCTAGCAATTCGGTTCTACCGATAAGGAACTCGGTCCCACCGAGATGGGGTTGCAAACTCTCTGTTTCCCTTTCGTAACTTTTCGGTCCCACCGAAAGAGCGAATTGGTCCCACCGAGATTGCAATGTAAACTCAGTGTTTCCCCTTTGTAACTTTTCGGTCTCACCGAGTTCCACTCGGTCTCACCGAAAGAGCAAATCGGTCCCACCGAGTTTGCCTGACCAACTCTTTGGTTAGCTAATTACCAAACTCGGTCTCACCGAGTTTGTGTAATCGGTCTCACCGAGATTACGTTATGCCCAAACCCTAACCGAATTGGTCCTACCAAGTTGCATGTCAGTCCCACCGAAATTCCTAACGGTCACTAGGTTTACTACTTCGGTCAGACCGAGTTTTCTGATTCAGTCCCACCGAGATTGGTAAATTGTGTAACGGTTGGATTTTGTGTGGAGGCTATATATACCCCTCCACCTCCTTCTCATTCAGTGAGAGAGCCATCAGAACACACACAACATTCCTACTCATATGTTCTGAGAGAAAACCACCTACTCATGTGTTGAGACCAAGACATTCCATTCCTACCATATGAATCTTGATCTCTAGCCTTCCCAAGTTGCTTTCCACTCAAATCTTCTTTCCACAAAATCCAAATCCTATGAGAGAGAGTTGAGTGTTGGGGAGACTATCATTTGAAGCACAAGAGCAAGGAGTTCATTACCTACACACCATTTGTTACTTCTTGGAGAGTGGTGTCTCCTAGATTGGCTAGGTGTCACTTGGGAGCCTCCGACAAGATTGTGGAGTTGAACCAAGGAGTTTGTAAGGGCAAGGAGATCGCCTACTTCGTGAAGATCTACCGCTAGTGAGGCAAGTCCTTCGTGGGCGATGGCCATGGTGGGATAGACAAGGTTGCTTCTTCGTGGACCCTTTGTGGGTGGTTGCTTCTTCGTGGACCCTTCGTGGCTGGAGCCCTTCACGGACTCGCGCAACCGTTGCCCTTGGGTGGAGCCCTGTGTGGACTCGCGCAACCGTTACCCTTCGTGGGTTGAAGTCTCCATCAACGTGGATGTAGGATAGCACCACCTATCCGAACCACGGGAAAAACATCCTTGTCTCCAATAGCGTTTGAATTCTCCAAACCCTTCCCTTTATATTCTTGCAAGTTGCATGCTTTACTTTCCGCTGCCAATATACTCTTTGCATGCTTGCTTGAATTGTGTGATGATTGCTTGACTTGTCCTAAAATAGCTAAAATCTGCCAAGAACTAAAATTGGGAAAAGGTTAAGTTTTTATTTGGTCAAGTAGTCTAATCACCCCCCCTCTAGACATACTTCGATCCTACAAAGCCCCCCCTTGATCACCAGATATCACCTATTCTTCTCTCTACTGCTTGCATTAGAGTAGTGTAGCATGTTACTGCTTTTGGTTAATCCTATTCTGTTGCATAACCTGTCATTGTTGCTACAGTTGTTGATACCTTACCTGCAATCCTAAATGCTTAGTATAGGATGCTAGTATTCCATCAGTGGGCCTACATTCTTGTCCGTCTGCCATGCTATACTATCGGGTCGTGATCACTCTGGAGGTGATCACGGGTATATACATACATAATATACAGGTGGTGACTAAAGTCGGGTCGGCTCATAGAGTACCCGCATGTGATTCTGATGTGGGGGCTAAAGGGGCAGGTGGCTCCATCTAGGTAGTGGTGGGCCTGAGTTCCCGACGGCCCTCGACTATTACCTTGTGGCGGAGCGACAGGGCAGGTTGAGACCACCTAGGAGAGAGGTGGGTCTGGCCCTGGTCGGCGTTCGCGGTTACTTCAAAATAACACGCTTAATGAGATCTGGGTATTTGATCTGAGTCTGGCTACTGGCCTATACGCACTAACCAACTACGCGGGAACAGTTATGGGCACTCAACGTCGTGGTATCAGCCGAAGCCTTCATGACGTCAGCGACTGAGCGGCGCGCGCTGGGTTGGACCGCGTAACGCAACTTCCTTTGTAATGGAGGTTCCTAGGTATGCTCTCCGGCCGCCCTCGCAACATGCAGGTGTGCAATGGGCCATGGGCCCAGACCCCCGCGCCATAGCATTTAGAACGGCATGCTGACCTCTTTGTTGTGCCTAGGTAGGGCTGTGACGTGTTGATCTTCCGAGGCCGGGCATGACCCAGAAAAGTGTGTCCAGATAAAGGGGATCGAGCGTGTTGGGAAATGTGGTGCACCCCTGCAGGGAAGTTAATCTATTCGAATAGTCGTGATCTTCGGTAATAGGATGACTTGGAGTTGTACCTTGACCTTATGACAACTAGAACCGGCTACTTAATAAAACACACCCTTCCAAGTGCGAGATACAACCCGGTGTTCGCTCTCTAATAGGGCGACAAGGAGAGGATTGCCGGGTAGGATTATGCTATGCGATGATACTTGGTGAACTCACCTTCTACTCTCTTCAACATGCTGCAAGATCGAGGCGGCCAGAAGCGTAGTCTTCGACGGGACTAGCTACCCCCCTCTTATTTCGGCATTCTACAGTTCAGTCCACATAAGATACCCCTTTTCCATTTGATACCAATGCATACATATATAGAGTAGCTCCTTGCTTGCGAGTACTTTGGATGAGTACTCACGGTTGCTTTGTTCCCCCTTTTCCCCCTTCCTATACCCGATTGCAGCGACCAGACGATGGAGTCCAGGAGCCAGACGCTGCCGTTGACGATGACTCCTACTACTCTCGAGGTGCCTTCTACTACGTGTAGGCTGCTGACGACGACCAGGAGTAGTTTAGGAGGATCCCCGGGTACCGAGCTCGAATTCGCCCTATAGTGAGTCGTATTACAATTCACTGGCCGTCGTTTTACAACGTCGTGACTGGGAAAACCCTGGCGTTACCCAGATATTGTTGCTTCCGCTGACTCGTCTATGATCGAGCTCTTGTATTCAAGCCCTCGAGGCCCCTGGCTTGTAATATGATGCTTGTATGACTTATTTTATTTGTAGAGTTGTGTTGTGATATCTTCCCGTGAGTCCCTGATCTTGAACATACACATTTGCGTGTATGATTATTGTATGGTTGAATTGGGGGCATCACAAGTATTCTTTGGGTTTCAATTACCAGGGAGTGAATACGCTCGACCTAGTTCTCGATTGATTCTTACTTGAGTTAACCTTCCGCCGGGTCACCCCTTTATATACAGGTGGATTCCCAAGGGCTTATAGAATCCCGGCCGGCTCACACAAACGTGGTCGGCTCGTTTCTAACTAAGCTTGCCTTACAAAAGAAGTTAAACATATGGCGGCTCATCCCTTTGGGCCTCAGATCACCTCTGGGTCTTGGGCCTCCAATAAGCCTGCTTCATGAACCGCCATCTTCATATCTCCTTGGACCTTATCGAGCTTCTTAATCTTTAAGCCGCCAGTGGCGTGACCCGGTGTGACCGCGGTAACCCGCCATGACATCAGGTGCATTAACTGCGCAGAAGGCCCAGGATATCTTTTACAGATCCTTATCTTTAATGAACCTCTGAAAATCGAGGCGTCTTTGTAGCCACATAATCATTTTTCAGCCTCCTCGATTTCCGTGCATGCCATCCATTCACTTCCTTGTAAATAGGGACAGGGGGTCCTCCTTTTTCCTTTTACCCTACCCCCTTGTCTTCATCTTCCTCCTTGCGACGCCTCAGCAGACCCAAGCTTCGCCGCCACCGTCTTCCTCCAGCGTCCTCAACTTCAGCCACTGCATCAACCTGAACGGACCAGAAACCTGCGGCACGCCTCCGCTATTCATCAGCATCAGTAAGTGTTCGTTTTTCCCATAATAGATCTGCATTAGGGTTCTATCGTTCATCGGTGTTCTTTGCTGTTCTTCGTTGCTCTCCTTAGAACATGTAGTTGGATCTGAACATAACACTGGAGTTGTATGGTAGTAGTTGTAGCACCCCTTTTCAATCACAAAAAACACCTTCCCTGTATAAGAGCTCATGTGAACACACAAGTTCTTCTGCTGCCGCCACCTTAGGTTTAGAATTTATTTTGTTTTCTGACCTGTTTGTAGGTCCAAAATTATATAACTGATCTGTGGAACCTATTTGTCCATCACTTAGCAAAATTTCACTTATAGATCTGTCGCACTGCAATCATGCAGGCAGCTTATACAATAAGCCGTGACCCGCCATATAGCATTAGTCCCCTTTTAAGCCACCTATATATGTTCACAATCTGTATAACTCGGTATCGTCTTTCGGTTTAACCATGCTGACCTTTATAATACTTACTCTTCTGCATATGAATTGGACTTGCGTAATGCACTTACTTTTGATCACTGGTCGGCTTAATAACATAACCTTAATCCAGCAATATTTTCCTTTTTAGGCTTTCATCAACAAAATGACCAAATTTTTTACCTCATGCAACTGGGTCGCCTCCCGGGTTACCGAGCAGACGTTGAACGAACATGTTCAGGTGGGCGTCGTAGCCGCCAAGAACGTTATTCACTGGAGAGTCCCAGCAACCGAGACCACCCCTGAAACCAAAGAAGGCGAAGTTGTAGTTTTTACTGATCACATGCTCCGGGGGTTCACTCCACCCGGCTCAAAATTCTTCCGTGATTTGTTGCACTTCTTCCAACTCCATCCGCAAGACATCCGTCCTAACTCTGTTTCAAACATCTGCAACTTCCAAGTCTTTTGCGAAGTGTATCTTCAACAGGAGCCCACTGTCGAATTGTTCAAGGAATTCTACTACCTGAACTGCCAGACTGAGTTCACGGACGGGTCTAGCTTAGAACTAGGGGGCATTTCAATTCAGAGGCGGAAATTGTAACACCCTCGATGCGACTATAGCTCCCAGGTGTCGAGGCACGACTTAGAGACATAATCGCATTGAAGGCATATGTCGCAAGTTAGGCAATCTTCACAACATCCCATGTAATATGATAATAAAAGGGGAGATAGCATAGTTGGCTTACACTCGCCACGTCAAACAAGTACATAAATAACATTACATCATCCAAACACTCATGGCCCGACTACGACGCCAAAATAAAAGACAACCCAACATGCTTCACGGTCCCGATCACCCCCAACTGGACACCACTACTGATCATCAGGAAAGGAAACATAGTAACGTTGAGAGTCTTCGTCGAACTACCACTTGAGCTCAAGCGTGTCTCCTGGAGCGGAATCATCAGGCCCTGCATCTGGTGTAATAGTAATCTGTGAGCCACAGGGACTCAGCAATCTCGCACCCTCGTGATCAAGACTATTTAAGCTTATAGGTAAGGCAAGGTAAAAGTATATGTGGAGCTGCAGCAAGCGACTAGCAAAAATGGTGGCTAACTTATTCGCAAAAGAGAGCGAGAAGAGGAGGCAAAGCGCGAGCGAGAAACTAGAGAGCAACCTGCGCAAACATTACTCCAACACCGTGTCCACTTCCCGGACTCCGCCGAGAAGGGGCCATCACGGTAAAACACTCAGTTGATTCATTTTAATTAAGTTAAGGTTCAAGTTATCTACAACCGGACATTAACAAATTCCCATCTGCCCATAACCGCGGGCACGGCTTTCGAAAGTTCAAAACCCTGCAGGGGAGTCCCAACTTAGCCCATGACAAGCTCTCACGGTCAACGAAGGAATAGACCTCCTCCCAAGACGTTCCGATCAGACTCGGTATCTCGGTTCTTCAAGACACTTCGACAGGTTAAAACAAGACCAGCAACACCGCCCGAATGTGCCGACAAATCCCGATAGGAGCTGCACATATCTCTTTCTCAGGGCACACTCAGATTGTCTAAACTTCCGGTAGGCCAGCCCAGAGTTGCCCCTGGTAGCCACCGGTGGCTAACAGTTTGGACCAACACTCAGAGGAGCACTGGCCCGAGAGGGGTTAAAATAATGATGACCCTTGAGTCTGCAGAACCCAAGGGAAAGAAAAGGCTAGGTGGCAAATGGTAAAACCAAGGTTGGGCATTGCTGGAAAAGCTTTAATCAAGGCGAACTATCAAGGGGTTCCCATTATAACCCAACCGCGTAAGGAACGCAAAATCCGGGAACATAACACCGATATGACGGAAACTAGGGCGGCAAGAGTGGAACAAAACACTAGGCGAGAGGCCGAGCCTTCCACCCTTTACCAAGTATATAGATGCATTAAGATAACATGGCAATATAATGATATCCCAACAAGTAAATAAATGTTCCAACAAGGAACGGCCTCCAATCTTCACCTGCAACTAGCAACGCTATAAGAGGGGCTGAGCAAAGCGGTAACATAGCCAATCAACGGTTTGCTAGGACATGGTGGGTTAGAGGTTTGACATGGCAATCTGGGAGGCTTGAAAGCAAGTGGTAGGCATCGTAGCATTGGCATAGCAAAAGAGCGAGCAAACTAGCATAGCAAAGATAGTAGTGATTTTGAGGGTATGGTCATCTTGCCTGCACAGTTGTCAGAGTTGACTGGATCCTCGAAAGCAAACTTAACAGGCTCCTCATTAGCAAACTCGTCTCCTGGCTCTACCGAAACAAGACAAACAAGCAACAAGGACACAAATCAACCACGTGCAAGGATCAAACAAGATGATGCAAAGATGATATGCTATGCGGGATGCGATGCGGGATGCATATGCAAGATGTGACAAGGCATGCATGAACCTGGCCTCAACAAGGAAATCCAAGTGTACCACTAGAAAGATGAGATGAAATCGCTTGAAAACGATATAAATAACGCCGGAATCGGAGTTACGGTTTGGAAATGGCAAGCGATTCAAAAATGACACCGGTCTGCGATTTACAGCAAGTAGCCATCTAAATGCAATGAGATGAACATGCTACAGCTCCCAAACATGGCAAAAAAATACATGGAAGGGATGCATTCAAGATGTTTAACAAAAGTCTAGCACTGAGCTATGGCCAATTCATCTATTAACAGGTTCAAACAAGCATGGCAAAAATGCATATGGCAAACAGATCTCAGACTTGGTGAAATTAACACTTGTCTGGAATTTCAGATCAGGTAGCACCCTTCGGAGCAACAAAACTACGTGCTGCAGGAACTGAACATGGAAAAGGAAAGCATGGCATGGAGCTACTCAAAGAGCTTAACAAAAGTTCCTTAGTGACCTTGAGCCAAAAGGAATCAGAAAATACAATTGCAAGCATGTGAACATGGCAAAAACATAATCAGTTTTCAGACTTAGTGAAAACTGGAGCATGCTGAAAATATAACTCAAGTAGACATGTTTACGAGCTCGATGCACTCACCACGGAGCAAGTCATGACAAACTAAGCATACACCCATCAAGAATACACAAAATGCAAGCTAGACATGGCAAGAACAATAACATAGCATGCACGGATCAACTACAACATCATCGGCAAAATTGCAAACAAGTTGACAATCTGCCCAGATTCACAAAGTAGCAAAAGTAGAGCTCGATTGACTCAAGCTAGGGTGCTCCATAATTGCAAACAAAGACATGGATGGATAGAGCACTACAAGATTAACAAAACATCCTTACTAATCATCCTCAAAAGAGGCACGGATCACTAGGAAACAACATGATCATATGGCAACATGAGATAAACAGATCAAGGACTTAGTGGAAATGCTAAGTCCCTGAAATCAGAATTACCAAGTGCACCATTTTGCAAGCTTGAACTAGTCACCCCACACATCACAAAAATACATGGGTTGCACCTCTGGAGAGATGACAAAATCCTTAACACAACATATGTAGAACATCAGGGCATATCATGCACACATTAATCATGGCAAAAATGACAAAAAGCTAAATGGAGCAGCAGATCTGACAATTATCTCAAGTAGCCCTCTTCTAACAGCATTTCGGGCATCAATATGAACTCAAATGAAAATGATTCAATGGAATGAAACGATGTACTCTCTGAGATGAACATTTTGATATGCTATATGCCCAAATCGGAGCTACGGATGCAAAGTTACAGAGCTATGAATATGGGCATATGGATCTAAAAATTCCGAGGACTTAGTAGAAAATATCAACCTCCGGATCTAGGGTTTCGGTGGCACGCAAAACGAGGCGGACGGATCTTTGCCGGAGTTCATCGCCGGAGTAGGAGGGAGAGGAGGCCGGCCGGAGTCGGCGGCGGCACGGCGCCAGCGCGGCGGCCGAGGCGGTGCGGGGGCGGGCGAGGCGGCGCGGCGGCCGGCGAGGCGGTAGGCGGCGGCCGGGCTGGAGGAGGACAGCGGCGGGGTTGCGGAGGAGGCGGCGGCCGGCGTCGGGCCTGCGGGGGCTCTCCCCGGGTCGAGCGGGCCGGTGCGGGCACGGGTGGCGGCACGCCACGTGGCACC
Organism: Triticum urartu; assembly: GCF_003073215.2. Taxonomy (NCBI): domain Eukaryota; kingdom Viridiplantae; phylum Streptophyta; class Magnoliopsida; order Poales; family Poaceae; genus Triticum; species Triticum urartu. The sequence continues at coordinate 119,659,874 of NC_053023.1, read as the reverse complement.
ATGCCACTGGCTGCGGGCGGCGGCGGCGATTTGTCCGGTGCGGCCCGGACGTGTCCGGCGCGCCGGTTGGAGGGAGGCTAGGGTTTCGGGGGGGAGGAGAAGGGGAATTTCGGGGGTGGTCTTTAAATAGGCATAGAGGGAGCTAGGAGATTCCAAATGAGGTGCGGTTTTTGGCCACGCGATTGTGATCGAATGATCTAGATGATGGAGAAGTCTTAGGTGGGTTTTGGTGCAAATTGGAAGGGTGTTGGGCTGCAACACACACGAGGCCTTTTCGGTCCCTCGGTTAACCGTTGGAGTATCAAACGAAGTCCAAATGATACGAAACTTGACAGGCGGTCTACCGGTAGTAAACCAAGGCCGCTTGGCAAGTCTCAGTCCAATCCGGAAAGGTTTAATCCCCACACACGAAAGAAAGCTAGAAATGACCACCGGAGGAGAACGAAGCGCCGGAATGCAAAACGGACAACGGGGAAAATGCTCGAATGCATGAGATGAACACGTATGCAAATGCAATGCACATGATGACATGATATGAGATGCATGACAACGACAACAACACACGGAGACAAAAACCCGAACCCGAGAAAAATAGAATAACTTAACGCCGGAAATGGCAAGAGTTGGAGTACAAATTGGGAAAGTTACATCCGGGGTGTTACAGAAATAAACCACATTTCTTGCTACTGCACCTCCTAGCCATCCGAAGGATTGGAACCAGACTTGGTTCTATTGCAAAGACACCTCTCCAGAAGGAGAAAATCCTCTGCCAAGTTACCGTGAAAACTGGCTTAGCAACAGGCATCCTCTTCCAGAGCGGATCAGTACGGAAGAACGGGCCAAATATATGCCAACATTTTCAAAGATAGCCTTGATGGCCAATGGTTTAACTGGCGTCGACCTGGTTCGTTGCTGGGTCGCATGGAGGATCTTGCCTTTAAGCCGTCGATCCGGTTTAATGTGTGAATATACCGGCAACGTCAAAGATCTGCCACGTTACTACCCCATTCGTCTAGAAGATAAAGAGATCAACGATATGACCAAGACTCTGCTCAATGAGAGCTTAGAAACTTGCAGTAAAGTGGGGATGAACCCCTTCTGCACCCTCAATAAGCTGCCAGCTGTAAGTATTTTCAAGCAACTTTCACTAACTCATTGTTTGTCAATCTATATTCTCATTATTACTTGAATTTTCTGCAGGCTGATTCCCCCTTCTGGAGCAAAAAGCTTCAGGATAAACTGGCCAATAAGACCAGGAACAAGACCAAGGTGACCAAGAAACAGTAGCGACCAGACCTCAAACAGTCTGATCTCTGTGCATCAGTGTCATCCCTGGATCGGTAATGCTAACACACACGGTACTTGAGGATTTATAACGGAGTAGCAATCACACACTTATTACATTGAATGTCTCAAAAGAGAACTTATTACAATAAATATGGCTTAAGGACATCTAAAACAATAACAGTGGAAGGCTTGGAAGATAAAGTGAGTCCATCAACTCCAACGGCATCACTGAGTGAAAGACCACGACCTAAGGCGGCTTACTCATCGTCTGAAAAGTCTGCAACATAATACGTTGCAGCCCGAAAACGGGTCAGCACATGGAATATGCTGGCAAAATAACACAAGAGAGTAATGAACAGAATAATGCTATCACTATATGCATATATGGCTGGGGGGGGCTGTAGGGTTAATGTTTTGCGAAAAGCCAATTTTTTCCTACTTCAAAGGAATATATTTTATTTAACTACAAAGTTGGTTCAAAAACATTGAGAAGGTAAACCCCATCTCAATCCCAATTAAAAGTAATTAATAACCCAATCAAATTATATTTAAGAGTGATGAGATCCACATGATAATCCAAGAACTAGATACTCAAGATGCCCATAACCAGGGACACGGCTAACCATGATTAGTTTGTACACTTTGCATAGGTTTGTGCACTTTTCCCCACAAGACTCGATCTCCTCCGTTGGATTTCTCGCAGTACATGATGTTTGAGAAACGGATGACCGAGACACAGTCTTTCCGAAGAGGTCCCCTTAACCGATAGATATGCCGGTACACCTACAATCCCCTACATATGCTAGCCCATCATGGAAAGGTTTCTCAGAACTTACTCAACTATGCCAGAGCCCATAATGGCATGTTGCTGCACACGGAAGTTTCCAGCATGATTAATCTTATGATCCCTTTGAGCCTGGGTGGCAGTCCATAGGAAAATCACATGGTACCCCGGGATTTCCAAAAATACAGGCAATCACTGGGTTCCCCAGGTGCCTCAATCCATCCAGATGTGTATTAAAGTTGCCACCTTAAGTTAACCATTAATTAACAACTCACATCTATCATGGATACACTCAAACCCAAACCACGTCTACTAGCATAGCAGCAATATAAGCAACATAGAAGTAACTCCCAGGGTTTGATAATAAAACAGGTGAATAGGTTCTACCTCATCTACTTCCCGACCCACAATTTATTCAGATCCTAACCATGCAATTGTTTGAGGGTGGATCTAATGCAATAAAAAATGGTTAGTAAATAGGTATGATCAAAGTGTTACTTGCCTTGCTGATGATCCATGAAACCTAGAGACTCGTAGTAGCACGCATCGCACTCCGGGTACTCTATCACAATCAAACAAGCATACAACAAGCAATCAAGCAAGGGGCATGGGTAAAATTCAAATAAGAAGATCTAACCAGAAAATTCAACTTAAGAACTCTGGTTTGCAAAAAGAATCAAATCAAACGAAGCAACGAAACTCAAACTGCGAAAGAAACAAGCTTCGTTTACTAATCTGGACTAAAGTCAAATTTTACAGTAGCAAAAACTTGTTTAAGTTGATTAAACAGAAAGAGGGTTTTGGGACGAAACTCTAGGCGCTTGAATTGTTTGATTCCGATAAACGAGCGAAAAGAAAAACTAAAACGAAAATCGGATCAGAAATCGCAATCGAAAATAATCGCGAAAAATCCGAGAAAAAGAAAAACTGACGAACAGGCTAACGAATGAACGTTCGCTATCTGTGGCTAAACGGTGAAAACCGTTCCTTAACACGAACGTCCGCTAAATAACTAAACCGAAAAAACCGATCTAAAAAAAGAAAAAAAGGGATCTAGGGTTTCGAAAAAACCGATCAGTTTTCTCGCGAAAACCGAGGTGGCGGCGACTACCTCCGGCGAAGTCCGGCGGAACGGCGGCGGCGGCGGGCGGCGGCTTCGGCGAGGTCGGTCGGCGGGGCGGCGCGGCGTGGGGCGGCGCGGCGGGTGCTAGGGTTTCCGCGGCGGCGGGCTTGATGGGCTGCGGGGCTTCGGCGGCACGGCTTATAAAGCCCCCCCGGGCAGAGTCCCGCTCGGGTACGGCCCGGAGTCGGTTTCTCTCTCTTTTTTTTAATTTATTCCGTGAAGAAAAACAAACTAAAGAAATACTAAACGGACTCCAAAAATCCTGAAATAAAATTTCCCCGTCCTCTAAAAATATACCGGACAAGGTGAACATTTATTTGAGACTCTAATGCAATTCTGAAAAATGCGTATTTTTCCTAATTCAAATAAAATAGCAACAAAACTTCGAATAAAAATCTTATTTGATTTTAATATTAAATCTCTAATATTTCTTTATTTTAAGGGAGTCATTTTATCCTCTCTCTTCTATTTTTATAAAATAAATATTTGAAGATAAAATAATAAAATCAAACGATCCTCTTTTCATAATTCGAGAAAAACTCAAATATGAAAATAACGAAATCCCCAACTCTCTCCGTATGTCTTGAGTTGCGTAGAATTTCTAGGATCAAGCCAAAATGCAATAAAATATGATATGAAATTATGATCTAATGTATAACATTCCAAATTGAAAATTTGGGATGTTACAAACCTACCCCTCTTAAGATGAATCTCGCCCTCGAGATTCGGGTTGGCTAGAAAATAGGTGAGGGTGATCTTTCTATAAGTCTTCCTCGCGTTCCCAGGTGGCTTCATCTTCAGTATGATGGCTCCAGTGAACTTTACTAAACTTGATAACTTTGCTGAGTGTAACTCGGCTGGCAAACTCGAGAATCTTAACTAGCTTCTCCTCGTAGGTCAAATCGCTATCTAACTGTATTGCTTCCAATGGCACTATATCTCTCAGAGGGATATCAGCCATCTCTGCGTGGCACTTCTTCAACTCAGAAACGTGGAACACGTCGTGAACTCCTGAAAATCCTTCAGGCAATTCCAACTTGTAAGCAACTTCTCCCATATGTTCCAAAACTTTGTATGGTCCCACAAAATGTGGTGCTAACTTTCCCTTAACTCCAAAGCGCTTCACTGAACTCTAGCCTGGTTCCCAAAGTTTCATGCAACTGATTCCAAAACTTTGAGGTAAACTGGGTTCCTCTATCTAATACAATTGTCCTCGGAACTCCATGCAAACATACGATCCTGGTCATGTATATCTTTGCCAACTTAGCACTGGTGTAAGTGGTCTTCATTGGGATAAAATGAGCTACTTTCGTCAAACGATCGACTACAACCCATATCGAGTCATAGCCTGAACGAGTCCTGGGTAATCCCGTGATAAAATCCATGCCTAGCTTATCCCACTTCCATTCAGGTATCGGCAATGGCTGCAGCAATCCTCGTGGCTTCTGATGCTCTGCCTTCACTCTCTGACATACATCACAAACTCCTACATACTCCGCAATATCCTTCTTCATTCCGGTCCACCAGAAACTATCCTTCAAATCCAGATACATCTTGATATTTCCTGGGTGAATCGAATATGGCGAATCATGGGCCTCCTGTAAAATCAGCTTCCTGATCTCCTAATCATTTGGATCATATACGCGGTCCTCAAACCATAAGGTATCGTGCTCATCCTCACGAAATCCCTTGGCTTTTCCTTCGCTCATCCTTTCCTTTATCTCGGCAATCTCCTTGTCCGTCCTCTGAGCTTCTCTGATCCTATCCATCAAAGTAGATTGAATCTCCAAAGCTGCTACATAACCTCTCGGAACTATTTCCAAACATAGCTCATGAAGGTCTTCTGCTAACTCCTTAGGTAACTCTCCGGTCATGAGTGTGTTGACATGACTCTTGCGGCTCAACGCATCGGCTACTACGTTAGCTTTTCCAGGATGATAATGCAACTTCATATCATAATCCTTAATGAGTTCCAACCATCTCCTCTGTCTGAGATTCAACTCCTTCTGCGTGAAGATATACTTTGAACTCTTGTGATCTGTGTATACTTCACAATGGTTTCCGATGAGAAAATGTCTCCAAGTTTTCAACGCATGTACTACGAATGCTAACTCCAAATCATGCGTAGCATAATTCAACTCATGGGGCTTAAGTTGTCATGAGGCATATGAAACAACTCTCCCTTCCTGCATAAGCACTGCTCCAAGTCCTCGACGAGAAGCATCGCAATACACTTCATAATCCTTGCGTTGATCTGGCGGGATCAACACTGGTGATGTAACCAAGCGTTTCTTCAACTCCTAAAAACTAGCCTCACATTCCTTAGTCCATTTGAACTTAGTGTCCTTCTTCAATAACTCATTCATAGGCTTTGCAATCTTCGAGAAATTCTCAATGAACCTCCGGTAGTATCCTGCGAGTCCAAGAAAACTCTGAATTTCTCCAACTGGCGTGGGTGCCTCCCAATTTGTCACAGTGATGACTTTGGTGGGGTCTACCGCTATTCCTTCTCCGGATATAACATGTCTAAGGAATCTAACTTCCTTCAACCAAAACTCGCACTTGCTGAACTTGGCGTATAGCTGATGTTCTCTGAGCTTCCCAAGTACCAAACGCAAATGCTCTTTATGCTCCTCTTCATTCTTCGAGTAGACCAGAATATCATCTATGAACACCACAACGAACTTATCCAAAAACTCCATAAACACCTTGTTCATCATGTTCATAAAATAGGTAGGTGCATTAGTCAGGCCAAATGACATAACGGTATACTCATATAGCTCGTACCTTGTGGTAAAAGTTGTCTTAGGTATATCCTGCTCTCGAATCTTCAACTGGTGGTACCCTGATCGCAAATCGATCTTGGAAAACACCTTAGCTCCTTACAGCTGATCAAACAAATCATTGATCATAGGCAGTGGGTGATTCGTCTCCGTCGTATCTACTTTTCCAAACACTTTTGCGCTTGTTTTGGACTCTAACTTGTATGATTTGAATGGAACTAACCCGGACTAACGTTGTTTTCAGCAGAATTGCCATGATGTTGTTTTATGTGCAGAAAACAAAAGTTCTCGGAATGACCAGAAACTCCACGGGATATCTTACAATAAATAATAATAAATCCTCACCAAAGATGAAGACCAGGGGGCCCACACCCTTCTCACGAGGGTGGGGGGCGCCCCCCCCCCTAGGGCAGGCCCCCTACCTCGTGGGCCCCCTGGAGACCCCCCGACTCCAACTCCAACTCTATATAACTGCTCTCGGGGAGAAAAAAAATAAGAGAGAAGAAATCATCATGTTTTACGATACGGAGTCGCCGCCAAGCCCTAAAACCTCTCGGGAGGGCTGCTCTGGAGTCCGTTCGGGGCTCCGGAGAGGGGGGTTCGTCGTCGTCGTCATCATCATCAACCATCCTCCATCACCAATTTCATGATGCTCACCGTCGTGCATGAGTAATTCCATCGTAGGCTTGCTGGACAGTGATGGGTTGGATGAGATTTATCATGTAATCGAGTTAGTTTTGTTACGGTTTGATCCCTAGTATCCACTATGTTCTGAGATTGATGTTGCTATGACTTTGCTATGCTTAATGCTTGTCACTAGGGCCCGAGTGCCATGATTTCAGATCTGAACCTATTATTTTTTCATCAATATATGAGAGTTCTTGATCCTATCTTGCAAGTCTATAGTCAGCTATTATGTGTTATGATCCGTTAACCCCGAAGTGACAATAATCGGGATACTTACCGATGATGACCGTAGTTTGAGGAGTTCATGTATTCACTATGTGCTAATACTTTGTTCCGGTTCTCTATTAAAAGGAGGCCTTAATATCCCTTAGTTTCCATTAGGACCCCGCTGCCACGGGAGGGTAGGACAAAAGATGTCATGCAAGTTCTTTTCCATAAGCACGTATGACTATATTCGGAATACATGCCTACATTACATTGACGAATTGGATCTAGTTCTGTGTCACCCTATGTTATGACTGTTACATGATGAACCGCATCCGGCATAATTATCCATCATTGACCCGATGCATACGAGCTTTCCATATATTGGTTTACGCTTATTTACTTTCCTGTTGCTATTGTTACAATCACTACAAAATACCAAAAATATTACTTTGCTTTCATTACTCTTTTGATACCGTTACTATCACTATCATATTACTTTGCTACTAAACACTTTGTTGCAGATACTAAGTTTCCAGGTGTGTCTGAATTGACAACTCAGCTGCTAATACTTGAGAATATTCTTTTGCTCCCCTTGTGTCGAATCAATAAATTTGGGTTGAATACTCTACCCTCGAAAGCTGTTGCGATCCCCTATACTTGTGGGTTATCAAGACTAATTTCTGGCGCCGTTGCCGGGGAGCATAGCTCTATTCTTTGAGTCACTTGGGATTTATATCTGCTGGACACTATGAAGAATTTGAAAGACGCTAAGACAACAATTTATCCCTCAACTATGAGGGGAGGTAAGGAACTTCCATCTAGCTCTGCACTTGATTCGCCTTCTGTTATGAGTAAGCTTGCGACACCTACACCCGCTGCTGCTATTCATTCTGATATGTTGCATATTATTGATGATGCTACTTCTTCTATGCATGATACTTATGATGAAACTAGCTCTATGCCTGATACTACTATGCCACTTAATGATTTTCTTGAGGAATGACTTGCTAGGGCTAGAGAGATTGAAAATATTGAATCTGATTATGAAGATGAAAGTGATGATGAAGAATTACTTGTTATTCCTGAGGGTTATTTATTTGATCCAGATGCTTCTTTAGCTATTTTAGCTTGCAAAGACAGATATGAACTCAAAAGGTTATTAGCTAAATGGAATAAGCAATCTCCAAATGCTAGGATGAGACCTGATCCTGCTTTTGCTACTTCACCTATATGTGTTGCTGATAAGGATTATGAATTCTCTGTTGATCCTGATATAATTACTTTGGTTGAATCTGATCCTTTTCATGGTTATGAATCTGAAACTGTTGTAGCACATCTTACTAAATTAAATGATATAGCCACCCTGTTCACTAATGATGAGAGATCTCGCTACTTTTATATCCTTAAAATATTTTCGTTCTCATTAAAGGGTGATGCTAAGATATGGTTTAATTCTCTTGATCCTGGTTGTGTGCGTCGTCCCCAGGATATGTTTTATTACTTCTTTGTTAAATATTTCCCTGCTCATAAGAAACAAGCTGCTTTAAAGGAAATATACAACTTTGTGCAAATTAAAGAAGAGAGTCTCCCACAAGCTTGGGGGAGGCTTCTCAAGTTACTTAATGCTTTGCCTGATCATCCTCTTAAGAAAAATTAAATACTTGATATCTTTTATAATGGACTAACCGATGCTTCAAGATTACCTGGATAGTTGTGCTGGTTCTCTTTTCAGAGAAAGAACACCGGATGAAGCTGAAATCTTATTGAATAATATGTTGAAAATGAAAATAATTGGGCACCTCCGGAGCCACCTCCTGAGCCAGCTCCTGCTCCAATTAATGATCCTATTCCTAAACCAACTCCGAAGAAGAGAGGTGTTCTATTTCTCAGTCCTAAAGATATGCAAGAGGCAAAGAAATCTATGAAAGAAAAAGGTATTAAAGCTGAAGATGTTAAGAATTTACCTCCTATTGAGGAAATACATGGTCTCAATTTACCGCCTGATGAAGAAATATATGATCTTAATCCTTTATTTATTGAAGAACCTCCAGACCTCGATAACCCGACACAAGTAGTAAAGGTAAATTCTCTCTATAGATATGATAAAGCTGAAATCCCTCCTACTAAAATTGCTAGTCAATGCTTGGATGAGTTTGATAATTTTATATTTAAGCAAGAAGACTTCAATGCTTATTTTGGTAGACAATTAAAACAAGATGCTGATATGATTAAATACTTGGGTGTTTATATGGCTAATATTAGAGGTGAACTTAAACTTGTTAGCAAACATGCTTCTATGGTTACCACTCAAGTAGAACAAGTACTTAAAGCTCAAAAAGAATTGCTCAATGATATGAATAGTAAGAAAAATGATTATGCTGTTAAAGTGGCTACTAGAACTGGTAGAATGACTCAGGAACCTTTGTATCCTGAAGGCCACCCTAAGAGAATTGAGCAAGATTCTTAGAGAAATAAAATTGATGCACCTAGTTCTTCTAAAAAGAAGAAAAAGAAAAATGATAGAACTGTGCAAACTTCTAGTGAACCTATTGCTGAACCACCTGATAATCCAAATGATATCTCTATGTCTGATGCTGAAACACAATCTGGCAATGAACATGAACCTAATGAAAATGTTAATGCTGATGTTCATATTAATGCTCAACCTAGTAATGATAATGATGTAGAAATTGAACCTGCTGTTGATCTTGATAACCCACAATCAAAGAATCAACATTATGATAAGAAAGACTTTGTTCCTAGGAAACATGGTAAAGAAAGAGAGCCTTGGGTTCAGAAACCCATGCCTTTTCCTCCCAAACCATCCAAGAAAAAGGATGATGAGGATTTTGAGCGCTTTCCTGAAATGATTAGACCTATCTTTTTACGTATGCGATTAACTGATATACTCAAAACAAATCCTTATGCTAAGTACATGAAAGATATTATTACAAATAAAAGAAAGATACCGGAAGCTGAAATTTCCACCATGCTTGCTAATTATACTTTTAAGGGTGGAATACCAAAGAAACTTGGAGATCAAGGAGTACCTACTATACCATGCTCCAGTAAAAGAAACTATGTTAAAACTGCTTTATGTGATCTTGGAGCCGGTGTTAGTGTTATGCCTCTCTCTTTATATCGTAGACTTGATTTGAATAAGTTGACACCTACTGAAATATCTTTGCAAATGGCTGATAAATCAACTGCTATGCCTGTCGGTATTTGTGAGGATGTGCCTGTTGTGGTTGCAAACGTTACTATTTTAACAGACTTTGTTATTCTTGATATTCCTGAGGACGATAGTATGTCTATTATTCTTGGAAGACCTTTTCTTAATACTGCAGGGGTTGTTATTGATTGCAACAAAGGCAATGTCACTTTTCATGTTAATGGTAATGAGCATACGGTACACTTTCCGAGGAAACAACCTCAAGTTCATAGTATTAATTCTATCGAAAAAATTCCATCGATTTTATTTGGAGGTTTTGAATTTCCTCTTCCTACTGTCAAGAAGAAATATGATATACTTATTATTGGGGCCTGTTGAGGTAACCTAGTGTTATTCGAAATTTCTCCGGCTTCATGTGAATCGGAATGAGTTTGTTAACAAGACTTGATCAACCTTGTTAGTGGATTCCTTTTGACGAGCATGAGATGGATGAAACTAGAAGCACAACCTTTTGTACCCTCTCTATACTTTTTGTTATTTAGTTGAAATAATGTAAAAATAAATAATTTTCTGTCTGTTATCTAATTATCTGTGCAATATAGAAATACCTCAAAAATAAAAGTTCTCCAAATGCCCTGATACTAAGGGTCCCATCTTTGGAGGCATTTATGCTACACGCCTAGCTGCACATTTTAACATACCTATTAGGCATGCTGAGAAGGAAGAAAAAGTGCTGCCTCGTGTTTATCTAGATTATAAAAGTATAGTTGCACATGATTTTATTGTTAAGAATAGGGCAGGAGAGCTTAAATATCAATTGTTCTTTAATAAACATCATCCTGAGACTATTACCTTGCATGCTCCTGCTTTGTTTGATTTGACTGTAGGCAAGTACCTTGTTCCGTTGACGGCTATCCACGCCTACCAGAACCCTGCACCAGCCGAGGAGCCAGAACCGGAACCACAATTTGATCCTTCATGAAAGTCTAACTATTAGTGGGATCCGGACATGATTGTCAGCCAGAGGCAATCGGAGCCTTCTTCTTCCTCATCATAGTACGACCCCAACAACTATTATTATGGATATCAGCCAGGCCAGCCGTGGCCATAGACCAACTTAGGCCAAAAGCCTAAGCTTGGGGGAGTACGTATTTCCCACCGACATTACATTTATGTTCACACACACTCATTGCTAGATGTCGGTGCTCAAACTTTTTCATTGTATCATACATGCTAGTTTATTTTCTTTTATGCTTTCTTCTTGTGTGTTTGATAAACCTTAAGAAAAACCAAAAAAATTAGTTGTAGCTTTTAATTAATTTACTTTCCATGCTTGTAGTAGTAACTAAAAAGAAAATCCAAAAATATTTCATGTTCTTATTTTTCTTGTTGGGAGCTTTCCTGTGTAAATAGTTTTATTTCTTTTCTTTTCTTTGGGGTCAGTAGGAGAAGACCTTGATTAAATTGTTGAAGTGGCTCTTATATGCATTATTGTTTTTCTGACAAAAGAGCCCATATTGCCTTGTCTTCTCCTGTTTATTGAATGCTCGCAGATTCCAGCTTAGTCCAATGCACGTGCACTCTTATTATTATTCACATCGTTCAGTCGTGCAAGTGAAAGGCAATTATGATGATATATGATGGACTGGCTGAGATGAGAAAAGCTGATATGAACTCGACCTCTTTTGTTTTTGTAAATATGATGAGTTCATCGTTCTTGATTCAGCTGGTTATGAATAAACATGTTTGCAATGACAATTAGAGATCATAGTTTCTTATGCCATGCTTGATTAGCTATGAGTTATAATGATTTACCTTGCGTGCCAACATGCTATTAAAATGGTTATGATGTGGTATGATAGGGTGGTATCCTCCTCTGAATGATTTATGTGACTTGACTTGGTACATGTTCACGCATGTACTTGAAACAAATCAACATAGCCTTCACGATATTTATGTTCATGGTGGATTATATCCTACTCATGCTTGCATCCAATGTTTATTAATTTTAATGCATGCACATGGCTGTTGTCGCTCTCTAGTTGGTCGCTTCCCAGTCTTTTGCTAGCCTTCACCTGCACTAAGTGGGAATACTGCTTGTGCATCCAAACTCCTTAAACCCCAAAGTTATTCCACATGAGTCCACTATACCTTCCTATATGCTGTATCTACCTGCCGTTCCAAGTAAATTTGTATGTGCCAAACTCTAAACCTTCAAATAATCATCCTGTTTTGTATGCTCGAATAGCTCATGTATCAACTAGGGTTGTCTGTATCTTCCATGTTAGGCGGGTTATTCTCAAGAGGAGTGGACTCCGCTCCTCATTCACGAGATAAAGGGCTGGTCACCGGGATGCCCAGTCCCATGCTTTATGCAAACTAAATCAAAATAATTGCAAACAAAACTCCCCCTGGGACCTAATGTATGTTGGAGGCACTCGTTGTTTCGAGCAAGCCATGGATTGATGTTTGTTGGTGGAGGGGGAGTATAAACTTTACCATTCTGTTTGGGAACCGCCTATAATGTGTGTAGCATGGAAGATATCGCCATCTCTTGGTTGTTATGTTGACAATGAAAGTATACCGCTCAAAATGTTATTCACCTCTATTTCAAAACCGAGTTCTGGCACCTCTACAAATCCCTGCTTCCCTCTGCGAAGGGCTTATCTATTTACTTTTATGTTGATTCATCACCCTCTTATTAAAAAGCACTAGCTGGAGAGCGCAGCTGTCATTTGCACTCATTACTGTTAATTTATATTGGGTGTGACTATGATTGGATCTCTTTTACCATGAATTACAATGTCTAGTCAGTGCTTGATCTTTAAAGGTGCTCTGCAGTTATGTTTTGCGGTCTCAGAAAGGGCTAGCGAGATACCATATTGTTATATCATATTATGATTGTTTTGAGAAAGTGTTGTCATCCGAGATTTATTATTATGGCTTGCTAGTTGATTATGTTATTGATATGAGTAATCATGAGACCTGAGAATTATTGCAAATGTGGTTAGTTATAATCTTTGTTGAAAACATGAATGCTAGCTTGACATATTTACAACAACAAGAGCAAACAGAGTTTGTAAAAGTTTTTCTTTATTTCTTTCAGTTTGTCAACTAAATTGCTTGAGGACAAGCAAGGGTTTAAGCTTGGGGGAGTTGATACATCTCCAACGTATCTACTTTTCCAAACACTTTTGCCCTTATTTTGGACTCTAACTTGTATGATTTGAATGGAACTAACCCGGACTGATGCTGTTTTCAGCAGAATTGCCATGATGTTGTTTTATGTGCAGAAAACAGAAGTTCTCGGAATGACCTAAAACTCCACGGGATATCTTACAATAAATAATAAAAAATCCTCACCAAAGATGAAGACCAGGGGGGCCACACCCTTCTCACGAGGGTGGGGGCAGCCCCCCCCTAGGGCGCGCCCCCCTACCTCGTGGGCTCCCTGGAGACCCCCCGACTCCAATTCCAACTCTATATAACTGCTCTCGGGGAGAAAAAAATAAGAGAGGAAATCATCGTGTTTTACGATACGGAGCCGCCGCCAAGCCCTAAAACCACTCAGGAGGGCTGATCTGGAGTCCGTTCGGGGCTTCGGAGAGGGGGATTTGTCGCCTTCGTCATCATCAACCATCCTCCATCACCAATTTCATGATGCTCACCGCCGTGCGTGGGTAATTCCATCGTAGGCTTGCTGGATGGTGATGGGTTGGATGAGATTCCCATGTAATCGAGTTAGTTTCGTTAGGGTTTGATCCCTAGTATCCACTATGTTCTGAGATTGATGTTGCTATGACTTTGCTATGCTTAATGCTTGTCACTAGGGCCTGAGTGCCATGATTTCAGATCTGAACCTATTATGTTTTCATTAATATATGAGAGTACTAGATCCTATCTTGCAAGTCTATAGTCACCTATTATGTGTTATGATCTGTTAACCCCGAAGTGACAATAATCGGGATACTTACCGGTGATGACCGTAGTTTGAGGAGTTCATGTATTCACTATGTGCTAATGCTTTGTTCTGGTTCTCTATTAAGTGGAGGCCTTAATATCCCTTAGTTTCCATTAGGACCCCGCTGCCACGGGAGGCTAGGACAAAAGATGTCATGCAAGTTCTTTTCCATAAGCATGTATGACTATATTCGGAATACATGCCTAAATTACATTGACGAATTGGAGCTAGTTCTGTGTCACCCTATGTTATGACTGTTACATGATGAACTGCATCCGGCATAATTATCCATCATTGATCCAATGCCTATGAGCTTTCCATATACTGGTTTACGCTTATTTACTTTCCTCTTGCTATTGTTACAATCACTACAAAATACCAAAAATATTACTTTGCTTTCATTACTCTTTTGTTACCGTTACTATCACTATCATATTACTTTGCTACTAAACACTTTGCTGCAGATACTAAGTTTCCAGGTGTGGTTGAATTGACAACTCAGCTACTAATACTTGAGAATATTCTTTGGCTCCCCTTGTGTCGAATCAATAAATTTGGGTTGAATACTCTACCCTCGAAAGCTGTTGCGATCCCCTATACTTGTGGGTTATCAGTGGGTACTTGTTCTTGATCGTCACCTCATTCAATCCTTGATAATCGACAACCATCCTTAACGATCCATCCTTCTTCTCCACTAGAAGTACTAGTGATCCCCAAGGTGATGAGCTTGGGCAAATATATCCTTTATCCAGTAACTCCTTAATCTGCTTCTTAATTTCCTCTAAATCATGTTCGGGCATCCTGTACGGTCTCTTAGATATTGGCCCTGTGCCTGGCAAAATCTCAATCAAGAACTCGGTGTCTCTATCTGGTGGCATGCCTGGCAACTCTTCGGGAAATACATCTGGGAAATCCTTCACCACTGGTACTTCCTCCTGTACAACTCCTGATAAGGAATTTACTTGAGTCCTAATCGGCACATGCCGGGATACATACTTGATCCTTCTTCCTTCTGGGATGGTGAGCAAAATTGACTTACTGGCGCAATCGATGTTTCCTCCATACATCCATAGCCAATCCATACCCAGAATCACATCCAAACCTTGTGACTCCAAAATTATCAAGTCAGAAGGGAAAACATGACTACCTATGGTTAATGGCAACTGAAAACATCCACTGCTTGCCATATACTCGGCTCCGGGTGAGGTTACTAGCATGGGTGTCTTAAGAACTCTAGTGGGAAACTTATACTTATCCACAAATCCCCTTGATATGTATGAATGCAATGCACCAGAATCGAAAAGAACGACTGCAGTAAATGACTTAACCAAAAACTTACCTATTACTACATCCGGCTGGGCTTCAATCTCCTCCACGTTAACGTGGTTCACTTGTCCCCTATTGAAAGGATTGGGCTTATTCCTAGAGCTTTCATTGCCGTTTCCATTCTTCGCTTCAGGACATTCATTAGCGTAATGTACGATCTTCTGGCACTTGCAGCAAGTAACGTGGCTTAGATCTTTCTTGGCGGGCGTTGCTGGGTTGGAACGGTTCTGTCCGTTGCTTCCTCCATTACCATTCACGTTCTTGGAGCCACTATGGTTGTGGGAACTCCCTCCAGGGTGATTGTGACCTCCATGGTTATGCTGGAGGGGTCCTCCCGAGTTCGGGGTAAAACGGGGTCTCTGCTGAGCTCTAGAATTATACTTCCCATGTCCATACTTCCTCTTGCGGTTAGCAATCTGCGGTTGCTTCCCTTCAATCATGAGAGCTCTATCTACCAATTCCTGGTAGTTATTGAAATTTGCCACCATCAACTGCATGCTCAGCTCATCATTCAGTCCTTCTAGGAACTTCTCCTGCTTAGCTGCATCTGTAGCAACGTCATCTGGGGCATAACGTGCTAGCTTACTAAAGTCATCAACATACTGGCCAACTATGCGTCCTCCTTGGCATAAGTTGTGAAACTCACGCTTCTTCATGGCCATAACTCTTGTCGATACATGGGCAGTGTGAAAGGCCTGCTGGAACTGGTCCCATGTAACAGTGGCTATAGGATAGGTGACAGTGTAATTCTCCCACCATGAGGCTACTCGTCCATCCAATTGGTGTGCGGCAAAACGCACCTTCTCAACGTCTGTGCATCCTGTAGTGGTTAACTCCCTTCCAATCCTGCGGAGCCAATCATCTGCTACTATCGGCTCGGTGCTACTGGAAAACACCGGCGGCTGCAACCTCAGAAAATGGGCTAAGTTGTCAACTGGGGTGGTGGTGGTGGTGGTGGGTTGTTGTTGTTGCCTTGGTTCTGAACTAACAACTGCATCAGGGTATTCTGCTGCTGGATCAACTGAGTGGGCTCCGATGGAAAAGTAAATCCAGGGTCACATCTCGGAGGCATCTGAGGGTTTAGAGGGAATATGAATAGAATAGAATGAGGTCTAGTAAGAAAACACTACCCATATGCACATGAGACAAACACAATCATATCACTCAATCAATCAAGCAAGGGCATACAATCGGTCTAGAACTATCATTACAAAAGTGCTCAGACTATACTATATACACGGTGGAATACTACTACTGATATGGTGGTCGACTAGAAATATTGATCGGTCGAAGACTCCATGATATCTGCTCCAGCTTCATCAACATAGTCATAATCGCTATCGTCGGGGTCCGAGTCGGTATCGTTGATGATGATGTAGTCTTCAGAACGAATCTCCTTGGGTTCATCGTCTTCTCCTCCTGACACGGGGTCTCCCATGAATACTCCTAGCTTCCTTGTCAGGTCGTCATTCTTCTCCACTAGCACGGCGATTTCCTCCTTATAATCTTCGCGAGTAGCCTTGAGTTCTTCCTCCAGCTCCGTGATCCTTGTCATTGCCTTCTTCAGATCTATCATACCTGCGCACATCTGATTCTCCTGGCGGCGAATATGCTGGTTTAACTCCTGGATGAAAGCTGCAATAGATCTATCCTTCCTGGTGTTAATCATCTCCCATTTCTCATCTCAGCACCCATAAATCTGGTAAATAGTATCCTTAAGCTCCTTATGGTAAACTTCTCCAATGTGTCCCATGGTGATGTGGGCTGCCATACTCTTTCCTAGACTCCAGGTAGGTGCATCAAAGGAAAACTCTATGGGCTTAGTGACTGGCGTAAATGTCCTTCCTAGAACTTGAACTTCAATCATCCAGCGCTCCTCTTCTGGTAAAGTGGAGTTGTAAGTCCCACTGAAGCTTGGTATTCCAATGTACAGGTACTTAGTGACTTCCTTCAAGTGTCGTCCAAAAGGTGCTTCTTCATCCGGTTGTGCAAACTTGTTCCTTGCGTCCGCCATCCTAAATATAGAAAATGGAGAGGAGTCAGAAATGAGGAGAGAGTAGTGGTATAGGGCTTTAGCTTAGTGGTCGTGTCCTACAGTCAGTGTGTGCTCTGATACCATCTTGTAGCGACCAGACCTCAAACAGTCTGATCTCTGTGCATCAGTGTCATCCCTAGATCGGTAATGCTGACACACACAGTACTTTAGGATTTATAACAGAGTAGCAATCACACACTTATTACATCAAATGTCTCAAAAGAGAACTTATTACAATAGAAATGGCTTAAGGCCATCTAAAATGATAACAACGGAAGGCTTGGAAGATAAAGTGAGTTCATCAACTCCAACGACATCACTGAGTGAAATACCACGACCTAAGGCACCTTACTTGTCATCTGAAAAGTCTGCAACATAATACGTTGCAGCCCGAAAATGGGTCAGCACATGGAATATGCTGGCAAAATAACACAAGAGAGTAATGAATAGAATAATGTTATCACTACATGCATATATGGCTGGTGGAGGTTGTAGGGTTAATGTTTTGCGAAAAGCCAATTTTTCCCTACTGCAAAGGAATATATTTTATTTAACTACAAAGTTGGTTGAAAACATTGAGAAGGTAAACCCCATCTCAATCCCAATTAAAAGTAATTAATGACCCAATCAAATTATATTTAAGAGTGATGAGATCCACATGATAATCCAAGAACTAGATACTCAAGATGCCCATAACCGGGGACACGGCTAACCATGATTAATTTGTAAACTATGCAGAGGTTTGTGCACTTTTCCCCACAAGACTCGATCTCCTCCATTGGATTTCTCGCACTACATGATGTTTGAGAAACGGATGACCGAGACACAGTCTTTCCGAAGAGGTCCCCTTAACCGATAGATAGGCCGGTACACCTACAATCCCCTACATATGCTAGCCCATCATGGAAAGGTTTCCCACAACTTACTCAACTATGCCAGAGCCCATAATGGCATGTGGCTGCACACGGAAGTTTCCAGCATGAATAATCTTATGATCCCCTTGAGCCTGGGTGGCAGTCCATAGGAAAATCACACGGTACCCCGGGATTTCCAAAAATACAGGCAATCACTGGGTTCCCCAGGTGCCTCAATCCACCCAGATGTGTATTAAAGTTGCCACCTTAAGTTAACCATTAATTAACAACTCACATCTATCATGGATACACTCAAACCCAAACCACGTCTACTAGCATAGCAACAATATAAGCAACGTACAAGTAACTCCCAGGGTTTGATAATAAAACAGGTGAATAGGTTCTACCTCATCTACTTCCCAACCCACAATTTATTCAGATCCTAACCATGCAATTGTTTGAGGGTGGATCTAATGCAATAAAAACTGGGTAGTAAAGAGGTATGATCAAAGTGTTACTTGCATTGCTGATGATCCATGAAACCTAAAGACTCGTAGTAGCACGCTTCGCACTCCGGGTACTCTATCATAATCAAACAAGCATACAATAAGCAATCAAGCAAGGGGCACGGGTAAAACTCAAATAAGAAGATCTAACCAGAAAGTTCAACTTAAGAACTCTGGTTTGCAAAAAGAATCAAATCAAACGAAGCAACGAAACTCAAACTGCGAAATAAACAAGCTTCGTTTACTAATCTGGACTAAAGTCAAATTTTACAGTAGCAAAAACTTGTTTAAGTTGGTTAAACAGAAAGAGGGTTTCGAGACGAAACTCTAGGCGCTTGAATCGCCTGATTCTGATAACCGAGCGAAAAGAAAAACTAAAACGAAAATCGGATCAGAAATCACGATCGAAAATAATAACGAAAAATCCGAGAAAAAGAAAAACTAACGAACATGCTAATGAATGAACGTTCGTTATCTGTGGCTAAACGGTGAAAACCGTTTGTTAAAACGAACATCCGAACGAACGTCCGCTAAATAACAAAACCGAAAAAATGATCTAAAAATTAAAAAATAAATGGGATCTAGGGTTTCGAAAAAAACAATCGGTTTTCTCGTGAAAACCGAGGCGGTGGCGGCTACCTCCGGCGAAGTCCGGCGAAACGGCAGCGGCGGCGGGCGACGGCTCCAGCGGGGTCAGGCGGCGGTGGGTGGTGGCTCCAGTGGAGCGGCCGGCGGGGCGGCGCGGCGTGGGGCGGCGGCGGGGCGGGTGCTAGGGTTTCGGCGGCGGCGAGCTTGATGGGCTGCGGGGCTTCGGCCGGCGCAGCTTATAAAGCCCCCCGGGCGGAGTCCCGCTCGGGTACGGCCCGGAGTCGGTTTCTCTTTTTTTTAATTATTCCGCAAAGATAAACAAACAAAAGAAATACTAAACGGACTCCAAAAATCTGGAAATAAATTTTCCCCATCCTCTAAAAATCTACCGGACAAGGTGAACATTTATTTGGGACTCTAATGCAATTCTGAAAAACGCGTATTTTTCCTAATTCAAATAAAAATGCAATAAAACTGCGAATAAAAATCTTATTTGATTTTAATATTAAATCTCCAATATTTATTTATTTTGAGGAAGTCATTTTATCCTCTCTCTTTTATTTTTGTAAAATAAATATTCAAATATAAAATAATAAAATCAAACGATCCTCTTTTCAAAATTCGAGAAAAACTCAAATATGAAAATAATGAAATCCCCAACTCTCTCCGTAGGTCCTTGAGTTGCGTAGAATTTCTAGGATCAAGCCAAAATGTGATAAAATATGATATGTAATGATGATCTAATGTATAACATTCCAAATTGAAAATTTGGGATGTTACAGAAACCTGCCGAGAAGAAGGCAGATGCGATTGATCCATTCACCCTGGATGATGAGTCGGAGGTAGAACTTGACTCACTTGGATCTTTCTTTGTTCACCTTATTGACATTCATTACTATCAGGATGATGCGGAAGCCAGCCATGTAGATGGTGAAGAGGTAACTATCCTTTCCTTTGACTCAAAACCTCTGCCAAGACAGAAAGTTCGTCGAGTGAGCTGGAACTCACCCTTTAGCTTACTTGGATCCCAACTTTCTTTTGAAGAAACAGTAGCATGAAGTTCGTCGTACAACCCGGAACAGTGGTGGTGGGATTCTTTCCTCCGGCTTACCCAACACACCGGCTCCTCGCAAGCACCGAGTAGAGGTTTCGCAGATTTCTGACTTATATTTTCCTAAGGCGGGTCTTATTCGACAACCCCTTAGCCCTTCTGATTCAAACTATGATGGAACTTCTCACTCTTCCTCCGGCGACTCAACTGGAACTCAGATTCCTCTTTTCAAAATCGTGCCCGGGTGAGAACATTAAACTTGTGTGCTTTAACACTTACTCAATTGATATGCTAATCCTGTCATGTGTTTTATTCTCAGTGCCATAGCTAAGCCCAGCAAAAAGCTGAAAGTGAACAAACCGGCTGAAGATCCCAAAGCTGCTGACCCGGAGAAGTAGACAATATCTAAATCTTTGCATCAAACCTCTGAAACAGCCATGGATGATCCACCGCCAGAAGAACATCATGTCACCATGGACTCCAAGGATGTTAACCCGGGTCATGCTAAGCCGCCCGGTCCCGCTCGACCGGCTCAAGAAACTGAAGACGTAATAGTTACTAGGACGGCTTACACATCACCAGGCAATCTCACCGTCTTATCCAAGCATAGCGCCAAAGAAGAATTCTCAGTCGCTGACAAAGGCAAGTGGAAACTGGATCTGGAGAGTTATGCCCAGTTCAATGCTCAGGAGATTCATGCGGGTTATCTAAACCGCCTTCACACCAGCCGTGATTTTGAAGCCAGCTTTAAGGTAAGCACTAACAAAACCTTCTCATATAATTATATATCTGTCAGCCGCCAAGTCTACAGAATATGAAAAACTTGAATATGTTGTAGACTTAGATATCCTTGTTGATCTTGTAGCTATGCCATAGCAATGTGTAACTGCTGGATGAAATGAGTAGTCCCCAAGGGCTGGTTTAAACTGGAAGATTAAGTCGTGACTTTCAATTAGTAGCGCCAAAATCCACATATGTAGCCCCCAAGGGCCGACTTAAGCTGCATAGCTAAGCTGGGACTTATCACCATATGCATGAACAAATCCACATATGTAGCCCCCCTGATCCGGCTGCAGTTGAAGAAACGTAGCCGGGTCATGAAAGATTTGGCTTAAAAAAGAGCAATGTGCATTAGCCCCCAAGTGCCAAGTAAAATATTTATATTATGCTTGGGACTTCAACTGAAGTGATGATAACGTTGTTTGAATCTCTCTTGTATCGCAGGCTGAATTAAACATGAAAGAATCCCAAGTGGTGGATCTACGGAAGAACATCCAAACCCAGCAATCTGAAACTTCCAAGGCCAAATCAGAACTGAAGACTGCTTTCGAAAATATTGAGAAGCTGAAAAGGATTTTGGTGCTAAAAGAACAAGCTGGGATACTGAGAAAGCGGCTTTGTTAAAAAGAGCAGAAGATGCTGAGGCTGCTCTTAAGCCGGTGACTGACGAGTTATCTGGCTTGAAGCATCAAATCAATAGCATGACAGTTGCCATCTTTGGTAAGTAATACTGTAGTTCAAACTTTCACCACCAATGAATAACAATCCTTAGCCAGTTTACTAGCGCCATTCAGCCGGTTTATCAATATCTTTGCTAATGTAGGCTCCAGAATTTCCAACCTTGGCTCAGATATGCGCACGAAGCTTAAAGCTGCATACACCCTTGTGGAGCAATTGTACACAGGTGCTCAACGAGCTATAGCTACCGTCCCTCATACCAACAAGCCACCTTCCATTATAAGATAAACCTTGGATAAGATGTCAGTCATCCCCCAACGGGTTGAAGAAATAAAGCGGTCAGCTTCCAGAGCTGGTGCCATCACCGCCCTAAGTCGGGCCAAGGCATGGCAGGCCGAGCTTGACCCGGAGGAATTGGCCACTGGCTGTCCAAGCCTTAAGGAAGATGGGTCTCCCTTTAGTGCAGATGACTTCACCAAAATCGTAAGGGAGATGTGTCCTTTGGCGAGAAAACTGGCTAAGGAGACCGATCTCGCCAAGTATGAGGCGGCTTATTGTAACGCCCCAAGACCGGAGCTTCAGATGTCTTCCAGGGTTTCCGAGATTCGTTGTGTGACTTGTTTCGTTTGTTGCATTCATCTTTGCATCATGTGCATTGCATCATGTCATCATGCCATCATCTCATAAATCTTTGCACCTCAACTCACTAAATAAATTGCATGGATCTTCAGTCCATTTAAATCGAGGGAACTCACATGGTGGTTTCTCTTTATAACCTATCCTCCCGATAGTAGGGAGCTATATTCAATATTTCTTTAATTTGATATTCACCATAACACACGTGCAAAAATAATCCTCATTCCTTTTTCCTTCTCAACTCTTGGTCTCTAACTTTGTCATATATCTTTTCTTCATTTTCCGGAGCTCCACCTAAATTCTCAACATTTTTGGGCACTTCGAAAAACCTGTCCTAGTTCAAACCTTTTGAATTAAATTCAAATGAATTTGAATTTAATCTTTCAAACTTGACCTTTTCTATTTTCTCAGGCTGTGCACATTTTCACTAGTTCGTGAAAATTTTCCCCATGCCCGGAGTCCTCCCCTACCTTCTCTTTCTTTTCTTTCTCTTTTTCTGTTTTGTTTTAAATGGAAAAGATGGGAAAGAGAGAGTTAAAGCAAAGAGCCCAACTGGGCCTCCCTAGGCCATTTTCCGCGCCGGCCCACCTGCACCACCCGCACCCAGGCCGGCCCAAGGACCACTCCCTCCCTAACCTAGCGCTGACCGAACCCTTGATCTCTCCCTCCTCCTCGTTCCTTCACCGCCACCAGTAGCGCTGCACGCACGCACGCTCCCTTCCCTCGATTCCATCTCTCCCTCCCGCAGCGCCCGACTCCCCCATCTCCCTCGCAGACTCGCTCTCTCCCGACCCTCTCTTCTCCCCTGCTCGCGCCGCCAGAGAGGAGAGGTCTCTCGCCCCACCCATGCACGTAGGAGCCCCCGCGCTTGGTCCCCGTCCTCGCTAGCGCACCTCGATGCCCCGTCCCCGCATGGCTCCATCCTTGCCGCCTGCAAGCTCCGTCCAGCGAGTGCCGCGCTGTTCCTCATGTTCATGGCCTCCTCGCCGCCGTTCACCTTCGCCTCGAGCTCCCGGAGAGCGCCGACGCGCCTCCTCCACGGCCTCCTCCTCGTCCAGGAGAGCCGACGCCCTGTTCGGCAGCCATGGCGCCGCCGGGGGTCTCTCTCTCTCGATGTCATGCCGTGCTACATCCCGCGAACCTGCCTGCCTCCTTGACCTCCAGGCCACCCAGTCGCGCCCTTCTTTTCTTGGCTGAGGCCGCCGCCGGCGCCCGAAGCGCCCAGCGCCCGCTTCTGCCATGGACTTTCTCCTCCCGTGCCTATAGCCACTCCATCCTACTGCTGCTCTTCCCGTGATGCGCTGCGCCGTCGTCGACCTCCTGTTTTCGCGGGACCACCGCCTCGCTGCCTTGTGCGCCTCCGCCTCTGTTGCCTCCGTTTGGGGCTTCTTTGTTTTGGGCTTCATGGAAACGTCCTCTCCGACAAGTGTACGAGTATACAGTGTCGCGTCCAGTACCTTTGCCAGCGTCTCCGGAACCGCCAAGGCTTGCAAGTCCACCAAGACCTCGACCTCAGTACATGTATGACTACAACGTGAACGAGTACCACGATGACCCTCGAAGAGCTCGGATCCGTCAAGTTCGACTACAACATGTGTACAACTACGTGGACTCGCCAAGTACCACTTGGAACGTCAAGTACCGTCGAACCGCGAAGACTCCGTGGTCGTCAAGATCCTCGCCGTGACCTCGAACATCTACGGAATGTGCACAACTACAAAAATGGGTTCCACTACCGGTGCCGAAGACCCGTGTAACGGTATCGTCAAGTCCGACTACCGTCGCGTGAACAACTACTTCCACTACCGCCGTCGCGAGAACGCCTACCTCCCTCTACGAATTTGATCCGTTCCGATAAGGCACGCTTCGAAAGGTATAACCATCGACACGACCGTCCGTGGACCGAATGCATGTTATGTGATACAAGATGAACCCCGTGTTTACAGCGTGTCTGTTTGTTACGTGCACGACCCTCGGTTGCCATGCCGCCGACACATGGGACACCCGGTATCCGGGAGCGCCCCACCTTCTTTTGCTCGCTCCCGCCACTTCCTTTTGCACCAGTATCTCCATGAGCTACCGGAACCGATATGTTGCCGTGGCATCACTTTCGGATTCATTGTCGTGGCACCCCTTTCGTTTCTGCCACGATGACAAATGCTTCATATAATGCTCTTATCAACATTTTCATAAAACTTGCATAAAACTTGTTCATGTCATCCGCATCATGATAACAACAATTAAATGTTTAAATTGTTGTTGCAATAAATTACTAAAGCATATGGGGATTTACCGGATTCATTATTTTTTATATCCGGCCCCATTTAAATTGCTTAAATGGTATAGTTTTGTTATGCTTCACATCTTGCCATGTTAACCAACATTTAATATTGTTGGGTACATAAACGAGATCGAACTAAATAACTTGAACGTGGTGTTTCATCAATATGCAACGGAGTTGCATATGGAGCTCCACTTAATTTGTAGGGTTGTTTGTGCACCTTGCCATGCCATGCCTCTTTAAACCAAACATGCATCATACTTGGTTGTGCATCATGCCATGCATATGTGGTGGTTGTTTACCATGTTGTTTGCTTTCTTTCCGGCGTTGCTTCTTTGGGTTAGTTCCGATAACGTCGTGTCTGTGAGGATTCGTTCGACTACGTCTGTTTGTCTTCTTCATGGACTCGTTCTTCTTCCTTGCGGGATTTCAGGCAAGATGATCATACCCTCGAAATCACTTCTATCTTTGCTTGCTAGTTGCTCGCTCTTTTGCTATGCCTATGCTGCGATACCTACCACTTGCTTATCATGCCACCCGTATTATTGAACCCAACCTATAACCCACCTTGTCCTAGCAAACCGTTGATTGGCTATGTTACCGCTTTGCTCAGGCCCTCTTATAGCGTTGCTAGTTGCAGGTGAAGTTTGGAGCTTGTTCCATGTTTGGAACATCGATATTTTGTTGGGATATCACAATATATCTTATTTAATTAATGCATCTATATACTTGGTAAAGGGTGGAAGGCTCAGCCTTATGCCTAGTGTTTTGTTCCACTCTTGCCGCCCTAGTTTCCGTCATATCGGTGTTATGTTCCCGGATTTTGCGTTCCTTATGCAGTTGGGTTATAATGGGAACCCCTTGACAGTTCGCCTTGAATAAAACTCCTCCAGCAAGGCCCAACATTGGTTTTACCATTTGCCACCTAGCCTTTTCCTTTCCCTTGGGTCGGCCAGCCCAAGGGTCATCTTTATTGTAAACCCCCGGGCCAGTGCTCCTCTGAGTGTTGGTCCAACCCAGAGCACCGTGCAGGGACATCCCTTGGCAACTTGGGTTACATCGGCTCATGTACGCTTAGCTTATCTGGTGTGCCCTGAGAACGAGATATGTGCAGCTCCTATCGGGATTTGTCGGCACAGTGGGTGGTCTTGCTGGACTTGTTTTACCATTTTTGAGGATGTCTTGTAGAACCGGGATACCGAGTCTGATCGGAATGTCTCGGGAGGAGGTCTATTCCTTCATTGACCGTGAGAGCTTGTGATGGGCTAAGTTGGGACACCCCTGCAGGGATTTGAACTTTCGAAATCCGTGCCCGTGGTTATGGGCAGATGGGAATTTGTTAATGTCCGGTTGTAGAAAACCTGAAGTTGACCTTATTTAAAATACATCAACCGCGTGTGTTACCGTGATGGTCTCTTTCCGGCGGAGTCCGGGAAGTGAACACGGTGTTGGAGTTATGCTTGACGTAGGTTGTTTTAGGATCACTTCTTCATCATACTTGTATCGACCGTGCTTTGCCTTCTCTTCTCGCTCTCATTTGCGTATGTTAGCCACCATATATGCTAGCCGCTTGCTGCAGCTCCACCTCATACCTGTACCTTACCCAAAAGCTTAAATAGTCTTGATCGCGAGGGTGCGAGATTGCTGAGTCCCTGTGGCTCACAGATACTTCCAAAACCAGCTTGCAGGTGTCGAGGTTACCGTGCGGATGACGCAACCAAGCTCAGGAGGAGCTCGATGAAGATCTTGTCCTTTGTGTTGTTTCGTTCTAGTTGATCAGTAGTGGAGCCCAGTTGGGGTCGATCAAGGACCTTGTCGCTTTTGGGGTTCTTCTTTTATTTTGGTTCCGTAGTCGGACCTTGATTGTATCTGGATGATGTAATGCTTTATTCATGTAATTCTGTGAAGTGGCGATTGTAAGCCAACTATGTAACTCTTTCCCTTATGTATTACATGGGTTGTGTGAAGATTACCTCACTTGCGACATTGCTTTCAATGCGGTTATGCCTCTAAGTCGTGCTTCGACACGTGGGAGATATAGCCGCATCGAGGGTGTTACAAGTTGGTATCAGAGCCTTCCCCGACCTTAGGAGCCCCATTGCTTGATCGTTATTAGCGGCCGAGTTGTGTCTAGAAAAATGTTTTGAGTCATTGAGGAATTATATATCGGAGAGTTTAGGAATTCTTTTTACTCCCCAGTCCCCTCATCGCTCTGGTAAGGCATCCTGACGTAGAGTTTTGACTCTTCTCTTCTCAAATTTCCACTAAAATTTTTTTAGGATCACGCAGGTATCTTGGAATTGTTCCGATGGTTTTGTGACGAAAACATTGTTCTTGGTGCCTCCTGTCATTTAGGGGTTGTGGCAGTGTCCCGGGGAGTTGAGCTCCGAGGTGTTGTCGTCACAATTTTATCGTTGCAGTTCTGGAATACCTGAGTTTAGTACGCCGACATCGAAAATCTCTTTTATGCAGTTCGTTGGTGAGATAACCTCGACGCCACCCAGTACTGGGGCGGGAGTTCGGGAGTATTGCCATAACTTGTATAACGGATGCTTTTCGAAGGTTGAGGTAGATGATTTCCGAAGGTTTCTTATTTATGTGTTGAAGGATGGATACAGCTGCATGTAGGATTTGCTAGTTTTGGGTGACATATTATGCTTCCCCTGTATCCCCAACACCTGATTGCATAACCGGAAAGGTTCGGGAGTTTCATAGGTGGGAATTCAAGTAGCTCTTAGAATATCTTTCCGACAAATGTATGATATGAAATTGGGGTTCGACGTCTAGTGGTCCGCCTATTCACGGTCGATTTTACAGTGGTCTCGTTGTGTCTTAAAGAGTCCTTGGCTATGCCAACTCGGGGACGCTTCGTATGTCATGTGCACTGCCTTGCACATGATGGTGCTGTACGATCGAGCCCGTGTAGGCCCCACCACGAAAACTTCGGACGAAATCTCTATCATATGTTTGTTCCGGCTTATTTTGCAAGCCAATCCTTGTTTTGTTTTGAGCTGTGGTATTCGAGTTGCTTCAATGTCAAATGTTGATTCCATACCTTTCCTAAAAGGTGTTCTTATACTCCGATGTGAATACTAATCCTTCTCGATAATCGAGATTGTCATATCACTCCTTTTCACCGGTGTGTTTCTCTTCAAGTGGATCCGATCATTTTCAACATCCACAAGATCTACTCAAATTTTGGTCAACGGTGTTTGTTTCATCCATCTCCAAGTTGTCTTTGTTTTCCCACCCTCCCACCCCTTTTCTTCAAGGACTCAGATTTCTTAATCAAGTATCCTTTTATTCATGAGAATTCTCTCCATTCTTTTTTTCCTTCATGTTTTTACCCAGTGTTTCTCATGAAGATGCTCTAAAAGTTCATCATTATTCATTCTCTTTCTTCTCCGGTGGAACTAATTCAAGCTTTGTTGATCATATCCTTCCCTTGCTTCAAATGCCTTCTCATACCGGTGCTCCTCATGTTCATTCTTTTCTCGCTATTCAATTGTTCTGGAGTGCTCATAATATCTAGAAGAATCGTGTTTCCACTCTGCTTTCATTCAAGCTCTTTCGAGGATGTTATCTCTTTTGAGCCATGTAATTCAACCGGTGCAATCTATCTTTTAAATCCTTCAACGATGTTTCTTTTGAGTGGGCCCTAACCCACAGGTCTTTTCCCAGGATCTTACCTGACTCTTCTTATTTTACCGGAGCTATTCTCAAATCTTTCAAAGTGTGACGTAAGAATGAATCATCATCAGTCGTATGTATTTCTCCAAGATCCTCCAAATTCTTTTCATCGTTGGCTCAACCTTCCATTTTTCATCCCGGAGTATCTCAACAATTTGGTGGTTTTTTCTCATCATGTGAAGACCGAAGAAGATTTTCTCCCAATCTTGTTCTTGTCTCTTCAAGACTCGTCATTCTAACTTGTTGCCATCCTCTCATAGTTGCTTTTGGATTGTGAGAATTTTTTCTTCACCTATCCGGAGCAATTCAAGAGTCTTTTCAGTTTGATTCTCCGGAGCCCATCATCTAAGATTTATTCATTCTCAGCTGCCAGTCATCATTCTCTAAATCTTACCGGGGCATCATTCAAATTTCTCTAATCACCTCGGGATCTCTTCGTTCACTTGAATCTAAATTCTCTCAAGTATCTTCGTTCATTTCATAATTCTTCCCGGTGTTTATTTATCTTTTCTTCGTTCTTTTCAATTCTTACGGTGGTTCTTCCAAGATTTTGTCTTCCTTCGTTCATCATATCAATTTATTCGTTGTTTCAACCCGACCGGTGGTTCATGGAAGACCTTTCAAAATTGACGCTATATCTATCTTAATCCTTTCTACGAGAATAAGTAGTATGCCAATTCCATTGCTTGTCATCAATTTTAATTGGTCAAGGATACGCATAATGTAATTCTTATTCTTGTTTCATCGAGTTTATTCAATTACTATTTTCCGGAGTGGTTCATCATACTTATTCTTGGTTTCATGTACTCATCTTTCTTTCCCGGAGTTCCAAGCTCTCGCAATTATGTAATCACGGAGATCTATCAAAAATCTTTACAAGGATTCACCTTGTGTTTTCAACTTCTTTTTCCTTCCGTTTGATCATCCTTTTGTCACCGGAGTTCTTCAGGGAGGCTTGACATGGTGTTTCATCAAGGAATTAATTCCTTCTCGAAGTGTTCATCGAGATTCTTTTCTAAGAAACTCAAGCTTTCATCATCTTGCTATCTGGAGTGCAATTCTTTCTTCCGTATTATTGGAGGTGGTATTATTTCATTCTTAATAATTGAGTTCATGTTGTCATGATTCACATGTTGTCAAGAATGAGATATTTTAAATCCAGCAATCTCGTCATTGGAGTTATCTTGGGCTATACTTCACCTAAAGCCTTCCCTAAGGATCATTGCTAATTGTGGTGCTTATAAATGACCCAAGTTCTTCATTTATCCTCCCGGTGATATAGTTTCTCGTCTCCTTGTAATATCAATCCAATCAAATATTTTTTCGTGAGTGCCAAGTTGTCACCTCATAATGGTTACTACAAGACCTTATCAAGCTTATCCTTTCGTTGTTGGTGTTCCAACAACTCCGTTCGACACTTATCCTAAGGATGCCTTTTCAAGCTCACTTGTGGCAGAAGTTCCCATTTTCTTCTCCGTTCTTTCGTTCCGACGATCTACCTTTTATTCCTTCATCCGGAGGCATTGTGATGTTGCTCTCTTCAACCCATCTTCTTATGTTTTCAGGAGCGTGTTCTTTTATGGGTTTATACATTCAACCGGAGTGTTGTGCCCTCTGCTCAAGTTCCTTCATCTTATCAAGTCTTTCATCTCTTTTCAAGCGGAGTGCTACCCGAATCGGTTCTTTCTTATTCCTCTTTCTTAACGGAGTGCTTTCAACTTCGTTTATCCCCATTGCATTCTTTCTTTCAATTTGCTCAATTTTTTTCAAGGTTCTTTGGTTTCACTCGTTTGTCAAAGAAGCAACTTAGTTTTACCTCTTCTCTTCCTCTTCCTTTTCCCTCCGGTGCCATTCTAGATCTCGGGACGAGATCCTCTCGTAGTGGTGGAGTGTTGTAACGCCCCAAGACCGGAGCTTCAGATGTCTTCCAGGGTTTCCGAGATTCGTTGTGTGACTTGTTTCGTCTGTTGCATTCATCTTTGCATCATGTGCATTGAATCATGTCATCATGCCATCATCTCATAAATCTTGCACCTCAACTCACTAAATAAATTGCATGGATCTTCAGTCCATTTAAATCGAGGGAACTCACATGGTGGTTTCTCTTTATAACCTATCCTCCCGATAGTAGGGAGCTATATTCAATATTTCTTTAATTTGATATTCACAATAACACACGTGCAAAAATAATCCTCATGCCTTTTTCCTTCTCAACTCTTGGTCTCTAACTTTGTCATATATCTTTTCTTCATTTTCTGGAGCTCCACCTAAATTCTCAACATTTTTGAGCACTTCGAAAAATCTGTCCTAGTTCAAACCTTTTGAATTAAATTCAAATGAATTTGAATTTAATCTTTCAAACTTGAACTTTTCTATTTTCTCAGGTTGTGCACATTTTCACGAGTTCGTGAAAATTATCCCCATGCCCGAAGTCCTCCCCTACCTTCTCTTTCTTTTCTTTCTCTTTTTCTGTTTTGTTTTAAATGGAAAAGATGGGAAAGAGAGAGAGAAAGCAGAGAGCCCAACTGGGCCTCCCTAGGCCATTTTCCGCGCCGGCCCACCTGCACCACCCGCACCCAGGCCGGCCCAAGGACCACTCCCTCCCTAACCTAGCACTGACCGAACCCTCAATCTCTCCCTCCTCCTCGTTCCCTCACCGCCTCCAGTAGCGCTGCACGCACGCACGCACGCTCCCTTCCCTCGATTCCATCTCTCCCTCCCGCAGCGCTCGACTCCCCCATCTCCCTCGCAGACTTGCTCTCTCCCGACCCTCTCTTCTCCCCTGCTCGTGCCGCCAGAGAGGAGAGGTCTCTTGCCCCACCCATGCACGCAGGAGCCCCCGCGCTCGGTCCCCGTCCTCGCTAGCGCACCTCGATGCCCCGTCCCCGCATGGCTCCATCCTCGCCGCCTGCAAGCTCCGTCCAGCGAGCGCCGCAGTGTTCCTCGTGTTCATGGCCTCCTCGCCGCCGTTCACCTTCGCCTCGAGCTCCCGGAGAGCGCCGACGCGCCTCCTCCACGGCCTCCTCCTCGTCCAGGAGAGCCGACGCCCTGTTCGGCAGCCATGGCGCCGTCGCGGGTCTCTCTCTCTCGATGTCATGCCGTGCTACATCCCGCGAACCTGCCTGCCTCCTTGACCTCCAGGCCACCCAGTCGCGCCCTTCTTCTCTTGGCTGAGGCCGCCGCCGGCGCCCGAAGCGACCAGCGCCTGCTTCTGCCATGGACTTTCTCCTCCCGTGCCTATAGCCACTCTGTCCTACTGCTGCTCTTCCCGTGATGCGTCGCGCGTCGTCGATCTCCTGTTTTCGCGGGACCATCGCCTCGCTGCCTCATGCGCCTCCGCCTCTGTTGCCTCCGTTTGGGGCTGTTTCGTTTTGGGCTTCATGGAAACGTCCTCTCCGACAAGTGTACGAGTATACAGTGTCGCGTCCAGTACCTTTGCCGGCGTCTCCGGAACCGCCAAGGCTTGCAAGTCCACCAAGACCTCGACCTCAGTACATGTACGACTACAACGTGAACGAGTACCACGATGACCCTCGAAGAGCTCGGATCCGTCAAGTTCGACTACAACATGTGTACAACTACGCGGACTCGCCAAGTACCACTTGGAACGTCAAGTACCGTCGAACCGCAAAGACTCCGTGGTCGTCAAGATCCTCGCCGTGACCTCGAACATCTACGGAATGTGCACAACTACGCGGTTATGGGCAGATGGGAATTTGTTAATGTCCGATTGTAGAAAACATGAAGTTGACCTTTTTTGAAATACATCAACTGCGTGTGTTACCGTGATGGTCTCTTTCTGGCGGAGTTCGGGAAGTGAACATGGTGTTGGAGTTATGCTTGACGTAGGTTGTTTTAGGATCACTTCTTGATCATACTTGTATCGACCGTGCTTTGCCTTCTCTTCTCGCTCTCATTTGCGTATGTTAGCCACCATATATGCTAGCCGCTTGCTGCAGCTCCACCTCATACCTGTACCTTACCCATAAGCTTAAATAGTCTTGATTGCGAGGGTGCGAGATTGTTGAGTCCCTGTGGCTCACAGATACTTCCAAAACCAGCTTGCATGTGCCGAGGTTACCGTGCGGATGACGCAACCAAGCTCAGGAGGAGCTCAATGAAGATCTTGTCCTTTGTGTTGTTTCGTTCTAGTTGATCAGTAGTGGAGCCCAGTTGGGGTCGATCAGGGACCTTGTCGCTTTTGGGGTTCTTCTTTTATTTTGGTTCCGTAGTCGGACCTTGATTGTATCTGGATGATGTAATGCTTTATTCATGTAATTCTGTGAAGTGGCGATTGTAAGCCAACTATGTAACTCTTTCCCTTATGTATTACATGGGTTGTGTGAAGATTACCTCACTTGCGACATTGCTTTCAATGCGGTTATGCCTCTAAGTCGTGCTTCGGCACGTGGGAGATATAGCCGCATCGAGGGCGTTACACTTATACTGCTGACAACGCAAATGTGAAAGCGTTGTTTTATCCAGTTATGGTTCTTATTCCACCAACACGTAAGCACACTTTTGCTCCTGATATTGATCCATCCACGCTCATAGATGATGAAGTTGTATTCAAAGCCGTAACTGGCGTCAATTGGACATCGCCTGATTTCCAGCCAGTGGAGGAAGAGGAAGAACCAGCGTCGGATAAACAGGAGGCTTCAACCCATCAAGATCGAGGCAACTGAACCACAAGGCGGCTTGAGACTGCCATATAGAACTTGTGTGCAAAAAAACACTTATTCTTTTGGGCCATATGATGCCTTGTAATAGGCTAGCTGAAAACAATGATCGGCCATGCCATCGTGCATGTTTATCCGCATAATACGTTAAACCGCCAATTTGATTTGGAAGATCTGTTGTTTTATGATCAAGCATGTAGGCCATATTACCATCTTCCCTGCACACAAGCAGATAACATGTGCCCTGGCGGCTAACGCCGGGGCGGGTCATAACGCCCATATAAAATTTTCTGGTAACCGCATAGTCCATAACCAGGGCGAGTTATCAAACCTTGCACATTCATATAACAAGTAAAAACATACCTGTGAAAATGGTTCACATTGCCGGTTTACATTACCATATCCAATAAGGATGACAGCCCAAAGATGTAAAGCGCATAACTTCAAGTGCGCAATCAACATATCCTGGCGACTTAACGTCCAAAGCTAGAACGGGTTATCAAAACCCAAAAATATGCTCAAATATGAGTCATACAGACTAAGGCTACATGGCCTAAATCGTTTTAAACCATATGTCAATATGGTACAAGGAAACAACCCAAACAATGTTTAGAAAAAATAACAAATCAGACAAAGCAAGGCTTTTATAGGCTGCCAAGCCTCAATGTCAAGTGTTGTTCATAGGCCGCACAGCCATTGAGTTATTCCTTTATTCAAACCTATAAGTCGGGCTTCACATGACCAATCGCCATTTTAACTTCGACAAGTTCAGGTTCTTTATAAGATTAACTATCAAGAGTACGATGGGTCATTCCAAGATTACCTAGGCGGAGTGGCGGACATACAAGGTAGGACAACCCGGAATTTTGGTGAATACACCTCGCATCCAAGCTGGTCAAAAGGGTAAAAATAGCTATGTTCATTGAACAGGAACCCCCAAGTGACCTATATTAAGCCATCAAGGCAGGGTACCTATGTTTGAACTGCACATTGTAGCAAGTTCTCTTTAGTAACCTTTAACTTGGGCAGAAAGCCCCCAAGTCGGTTTCAACAAGGCGTATAAGCCGGATCAAAAGGGTAGTTACGGCTATGCTCAATGAGCAGGAAGCCCCCATGTAATTTGTAACAAGGCGTGCAAGCCGGACCGAGAGGGTAATCATAGCTATGCTCAATGAGTAGGAAGCCCCCAAGTGATCTTATGAATTGACAATAAATACTCAGATACTCAGAAATGAAATGACAGAGGCCCTGAATTATCAGGGATGTCTGCTTTATTATACTAATCATAATATATACATTGGTGAAAGTATGTACATCATAAGAACGGGTGGCTCAAGTGTAATAAGGCCGAAGATGAGCAATATTCCACAGCTGGCGGGTCTCCTCCCCCGACGTGCGTGAGTCCTTGTGGTCTCAAACATCAATGAGGTAGTATGACCCATTGTTCAGATTTTTGCTAACCACAAAGGGCCCTTCCCAAGGTGGGGATAACTTATGCATATCTGTTTGATCCTGGATGAGCCGGAGCACCAAGTCACCTTCTTGAAAGGTCCGGGTTTTAACCCGGCGACTGTGACAATGATGCAAATCTTGTTGGTAGATTGCTAAACGAGCTGCCACAAGGTCCCTCTCCTCATCCAGGAGGTCAAGATCATCCTGACGTGCTTTTTCATTATCAGTCCCAACATAAGCCGCCACTCGAGGCGAGTCATGATGGATGTCACTGGGAAGAACTGCCTCTGCTCCATAAACCATGAAGAAAGGCGTATAACCCGTGGACCTGTTGGGGGTAGTATGTATACTCCAAAGTATTGAGGGAAACTCCTCAACCCAACAACCGGGCGTCCTCTGCAACGGGACCATAAGTCGGGGTTTTATGCCTCTCAAGATTTCTTGATTGGCTCTTTCAGCTTGACCATTGGACTGGGGGTGAACCACGGATGAAACATCAAGACGAATATGCTCTCGTTGACAAAATTCTTTCATGGAACCCTTAGACAGATTAGTTCCAATATCAGTTATGATGCTGTGAGGGTAGCCAAAACAGAAAATCACATTTTTGATGAATTGAACCATCGTTGCCGCATTGCGCTTGCTAACCGGCTCTGCCTCAACCCATTTTCTAAACTTGTCAACCGCCACCAAGAGGTGAGTCTTTTTGTCCTTGGATATTTTAAAAGGTCCAACCATATCCAGCCCCCAGACTGCAAACGGCCAAGTAATTGGAATCATCCTCAATTCTTGAGCCGGCACGTGAGCTCATCTGGGAAATTTCTGACAGCCGTCACACTTGCTAACCAGATCCTCTGCATCAGCATGAGCCATCAGCCAATAAAACCCATGACAAAAAGCCTTAGCCACAAGATACTTAGAGCCGGCATGATGGCCACAATCTCCTTCATGAATCTCTCGTAGAATCTCATGACCCTCCTCAAGAGAAATACAACGCTAAAATACCCCCGTGACACTGCATCGATGCAACTCGCCATTGACAATAGTCATCGACTTAGACCGTTGGGTTATCTGCCTGGCCAAAGTTTCATCTTCAGGTAACTCACCCCGGGTCATATAAGCCAAATATGGAACTGTCCAATCAGGAATAACATGAAGAGCCGCCACCAACTGTGCCTCCGAGTTAGGGATAGCAAGATCCTCCTCCATAAGCAATTTAACTGAAGGGTTATTCAAAATATCAAGGAAACCATTAGGTGGTACTGGCTTACGCTGGGACCCCAGCTGGCTTAAAGCATCAGTCGCCTCATTTTTTTCCGTGATCAACATGTTCCACTTGATAACCCTTGAAATGACCAGCAATAGCATCAACCTCCCGGTGATAAGCCGCCATGAGTGGGTCCTTGGAATCCCAAGTTCCTGAGACTTACTAAGCCACCAAATCTGAATCGCCGAAACACCTAACCCGGCTCAGGTTCATTTCTTTGGCCATCCGAAGACCATGGAGTAATGCCTCATATTCGGCTACATTGTTAGTACAAGGAAACATCAGCCTTAAGACATAACAAAACTTGTCACCTCGTGGGGAAGTTAAAATAACCCAAGCCCCCGAGCCTTCCAATTGCCTAGATCCATCGAAATGAATACTCCAATATGTGTTATCAGGCTTTTCTTCAGGCATATGCACCTCTGTCCAATCATTGATAAAATCCACAAGTGCTTGAGACTTATAGTTGTCCGAGGCATATACTTCAAACCATGGGGTTCAAGTTCAGTGGCCCACTTGGCCACCCGGCCTGTAGCTTCTTTGTTCTGAATAATATCCCCCAAAGGAGCAGAACTAACGATAGTAATGGGATGACCAAGGAAATACTACTTTAGTTTTAGACTAGCTATGAACACTCCATAGACCAACTTCTGCCAATGTGGATATCTTTGCTTAGATTCAATGAGTACCTCACTTGCATAGTAAACCGGCCTCTGAACCGGAAGTTCCTTGCCTGACTCCTTCCTTTCCACAACAACTGCTACACTGGCAGCTCTGCTGTTAGCAGCCATGTATAAAAGCAAGGGCTCCTTGTCAATGGGAGCTGCAAGAACCGTTGGCTCAGCCAATTGCCTTTTAAGAGCCTCGAACACTTGATTTGCAGCATCACTCCAAACAAAGTGATCTTTTTTCTTCATCATATGGTATAAAGGGATAGCTTTTTCTTCCAGGCGGCTTATAAAACTAGCTCAAAGCTACGATACGACCCGCCAAACACTAAACGTCATTGATACATGTCGGCTTAACCAAAGAAGTGATAGCCTTGATTTTCTTCAGATTAGCTTCAATGCCTCTCTTAGAAACCAAAAACCCCCAATAACTTGCCGGCTGGCACACCAAAGACACACTTGGCCGGGTTAAGCATCATTCTGTAAACCCGGAGATTGTCAAAGGTCTCCTTCAAATCATCCAACAAGTTCTCTGATACGTCTCCAACGTATCTACTTTTCCAAACACTTTTGCCCTTGTTTTGGACTCTAACTTGCATGATTTGAATGGAACTAACCCGGACTGACGTTGTTTTCAGCAGAATTACCATGGTGTTATTTATGTGCAGGAGCAAACGTTCTTGGAATGACCTGAAACTTCACGGAGCTACTTTTCAGAAAATAAGAAAAATACCTGCAAAAGATGAAGGCCGGGGGGCCCACCACCTTGCCACGAGGGTGGGGGGCGCCTACCCCCTAGGGCGTGCCCCTACCTCGTGGGCCCCCTGTTGCCTCTCCGACTCCAACTCCAGCTCCATATATTGAGTTTCGATGAGAAAAAATAGGGAGAAGAAATCATCGCGTTTTACGATACGAAGCCGCCACCAAGCCCTAAAACCTCTCGGGAGGGCTGATCTGGAGTCCGTTCGGGGCTCCGGAGAGGGGAATCCGTCGCCATCATCAACATCAACCATCCTCCAACAACAATTTCATGATGCTCACCGTTGTGCGTGAGTAATTCCATCGTAGGCTTGCTGGACGGTGATGGGTTGGATGGGATCTATCATGTAATCGAGTTAGTTTTGTTAGGGTTTGATCCCTAGTATCCACTATGTTCTGAGATTGATGTTGTTATGACTTTGCTATGCTTAATGCTTGTCACTAGGGCCCGAGTGCCATGATTTCAGATCTGAACCTATTATGTTTTCATCAATATATGAGTGTTCTTGATCCTATCTTGCAAGTCTATAGTCACCTATTATGTGTTATGATCTGTTAACCCCGAAGTGACAATAATCAGGATACTTATCGGTGATGACCGTAGTTTGAGGAGTTCATGTATTCACTATGTGTTAATGCTTTGTTACGGTTCTCTATTAAAAGGAGGCCTTAATATCCCTTAGTTTCCTTAAGGACCCCGCTGCCACGGGAGGGTAGGACAAAAGATGTCATGCAAGTTCTTTTCCATAAGCACGTATGACTATATTCAGAATACATGCCTACATTATATCAATGAACTGGAGCTAGTTCTGTGTCACCCTAGGTTATGATTGTTACATGATGAACCGCATCCGGCATAATTCTCTATCACCGATCCATTGCCTACGAGCTTTCCATATATTGTTTTCGCTTATTTACTTTTCCGTTGCTATTGCTATCATCACTACAAAATACCAAAAACATTACTTTTCCTACTATTACCTTTTGCTACCATTATCACTACTATCATATTACTTTGCTACTAAACACTTTGCTGCAAATATTAAGTTTCCAGGTGTGGTTGAATTGAGAACTCAGCTGCTAATACTTGAGAATATTCTTTGGCTCCCCTTGTGTCGAATCAACAAATTTGGGTTGAATACTCTACCCTCAAAAACGGTTGCGATCCCCTATACTTGTGGGTTATCAAGACTATTTTCTGGTGCCGTTGCCGGGGAGCATAGCTTTATTCTTTGAGTCACTTGGGTTATATATCTGCTTATCATTATGAAGAACTTGAGAGATCCAAAAACCAAGATCTATCCCTCAACTATGAGGGGGAGGTAAGGAACTGCCATCTAGCTCTGCACTTGATTCACCTTCTGTTATGAGTAAGTTTGCGACACCTACACCTGCTTCTGCTATTCGTTCTGATATGTCGCATGTTATTGATGATGCCACTTCTGCTATGCATGATACTTATGATGAAACTACCTCTATGTCTGATACTACTATGCCACTTAGTGATTTTCTTGATGAACAACTTGCTATGGCTAGAGAAATTGAAAATATTGAATCTGATGATACTGATGAAAGTGATGATGAAGGATCACTTGTTATTCCTAAGGGTTATGTATTTGATCAAGAAGCTTCTTTAGCTATTTTAGCGTGCCAAAATAGAACTGAACTCAAAAGATTATTAGCTAAATGGAGTAAGCAATCTTTAAATGCTAGAATGAAACCTGACCCTGCTTTTGCTACTTCACCTATCTTTGTTACTGATAAGGATTATGAATTCTCTGTTGATCCTGATATAATTACTTTGGTTGAATCTGATCCTTTTCATGGTTATGAATCTGAAACTGTTGTGGCACATCTTACTAAGTTGAATGATATAGCCACCCTGTTCACTAAAGATGAGAGAACTCGATACTTTTACATCCTTAAAATATTTCCGTTCTCATTAAAGGGTGATGCTAAGATATGGTTTAATTCTCTTGATCCTAGTTGTGTGCGTAGTCCCCAGGATATGATTTATTACTTCTCTGCTAAATATTTCCCTGCACATAAGAAACAAGCTACTTTAAGGGATATATATAATTTTGTGCAAATTGAAGAAGAGAGTCTCCCACAAGCTTGGGGGAGGCTTCTCCAATTACTTAATGCTTTGCCTGATCATCCTCTTAAGAAAAATGAAATACTTGATATCTTTTATAATGGACTAATCGATGCTTCCAGAGATTACCTGGATAGTTGTGCTGGTTCTGTTTTCAGGGAAAGAACACCGGATGAAGCTGAAATTCTATTGAATAATAAGTTGACAAATGAAAATAATTGGACACCTCCGGAGCCAATTCCTGAGCCTATTCCTAAACCAACTCCGAAGAAGAGGGGTATTCTATTTCTCAGTCCTGAAGATATGCAAGAGGCAAAGAAATATATGAGAGAGAAAAGGTATTAAAGCCGAAGATGTTAAGAATTTACCTCCTATTGAAAAAATACATGGTCTTAATTTATCGCCTGTTGAAGAAACATATGATCTTAATCCTTTACCTATTGAAGAAAATTATAGTCTTGATAACCCGACACAGGTAGTAAAGGTAAATTCTCTCTATAGATATGATAAAGCCGTAATCCCATTTACTAAGTTTGCTAGCCCATGCTTAGATGAGTTTGATAAATTTATGGCTAAGCAAGAAGACTTTAATGCTTATTTTGGTAGACAATTGAAATACAATTCAAATATGCTTGAACACTTGGGTGATTATATGGCTAATATCAAAGGTGAACTTAAACTTATTAGTAAACATGCTTCTATGGTTACCACTCAAGTAGAACAAGTACTTAAAGCTCAAAATGATTTACTCAATGAATTGAATAATAAAAATAATAATAATGTTGCTAGAGTGGCTACTAGAACTGGTAGAATGACTCAGGAACCTTTGTATCATGAAGGCCATCCTAAGAGGGTTGAGCAAGATTCTCAGAGAAATAATATAGATGCACCTAGTCCTTCTAAAAGGAAGAAAAAGAAAAATGATAGGACTTTGCATGCTTCTAGTGATCCTATTGTTGAAACACCTGAGAATCCAAATGATATTTCTATTTCTGATGCTGAAACTCAATCTAGTAATGAACCTGAAACTAGTGATAATGTTAATAATAATGTTCATGATGATGCTCAACCTAGTAATGATAATGACATAGAAATTGAACCTGCTGTTGATCTTGATAACCCACAATCAAAGAATCAATGTTATGATAAGAAAGACTTTGTTTCTAGGAAACATGGTAAAGAAAGAGAACCATGGGTTCAGAAACCCATGCCTTTTCCTCCCAAACCATCCAAGAAAAAGGATGATGAGGATTTTGAGTGCTTTGCTGAAATGATTAGACCTATCTTTTTGCGTATGCGATTAACTAATATGCTCAAAAACAATCCTTATGCTAAGTACATGAAAGATATTATTACAAATAAAAGAAAGATACCGGAAGCTGAAATTTCCACCATGCTTGCTAATTATACTTTTAAGGGTGGAATACCAAAGGAACTTCGAGATCCCGGTGTACCCACTATACCATGCTCCATTAAAAGAAATTATGTTAAAACTGCTTTATGTGATATTGGAGCCGGTGTTAGTGTTATGCCTCTCTCTTTATATCGTAGACTTGATTTGCATAAGTTGACACCTGCTGAAATATCTTTGCAAATGGCTGATAAATCAACTACTATACATGTCGGTATTTGTGAGGATGTGCCTGTTGTAGTTGCAAACGTTACTATTTTAACGGACTTTGTTATTCTTGATATTCCCGAGGACGATAGTATGTCTATTATTCTTGGAAGACCCTTTTTGAATACTGCAGGGGCTGTTATTGATTGCACTAAAGGCAATATCACTTTTCATGTTAATAGTAATGAGCATACGGTACACTTTCCGAGGAAACAACCTCAAGTTCACAGTATCAACTCTATTGGAAAAATTCCATCGATTATATTTGGAGGTTTTGAATTTCCTCTTCCTACTGCCAAGAAGAAATATGATATTCTTATTATTGGGGATGTGCATATCCCCGTTGAGGTAACATAGGGTTATTCAAAATTTCTCCGGTTCCATGTTATTCGGAATGAGTTCATTAACAAGACTTGATCAACCTTGTTAGTGGATTCCTTTTGATGATCATGAGATGGATGAAACTAGAAGGCACAACCTTCTGTACCCCACTTTTATTTTCTATTATTTATATTAAATAAAATAAAAATAAATATTTTTCTGTCTGTTATCTGATTATCCGTACAATATAAAAATACCTCAAAAATAAAAGTCCTCCAAATGCCCTGAAATTTAAATATGATTTTTTTCTAGAATATTTGAGGATTTATGGAACTGAGAACACACCAGGGGGGTCAACCACCTTGCCACATGGGTGGAGGGCGCGCCCACCCCTCTAGGGTGCGCCCCTGCCTTGTGGGCCCACGATGGCCTCCTCCACTTATTCCTGCACCCACACACTTCATCTTCCTCCCACAAACACGAATATCCAGCTCAAACCCGAGTCCAAGCTCATTTTGCTGCCATTTTTGATCTCCTTGCTCAAAGCACCTCTCACAAAACTGCTTGGGGAGATTGTTCCTTGGTATGTGACTCCTCCATTGGTCCAATTAGTTTTTGTTCTAGTGCTTTATTCATTGCAAATTTGTGTTGCTTAGGTGGCCCTGTTCTTGGGCTTGCATGTCAAATTTATCTGGTCAAAAGTAGTTTTGATGCATGATATAGGCTCTAGGCACTTGTGGGAGCAGTTGCTATCAATATTATTGAGTTTGGTTTACTTTTATTTTGAAGTTACTAAAAAATTCAGAATTTTTCAGAGGAAGAAATATGCTTAGGAAAATGTTCCAAGGTGGTTCTTCAAGGAAGCAAGGACCCAGGCTTGCAATGCGTGATGCTGATGACGAGCCACCAAGAGACGCTCCAGTGCGTCCTTGTGAATGGCCCTGTGAGAACTTTATGGATCAAGCGGGAATTAAGGAAGAATTCAACGCATATTTGCGTAATGCTGATCTTGTGAGCTTCGAGGAAGAGAAGTGCAGCCAGTATCACAACCTCACCAGTACCTTTGTGAGGAGGTTTGAATTTTCAACTTCACGTAATTCTCCAACTGTCCTGTTTGATCTTTATGATAAATCTTACACTATGGACTTAGAGGATTTTACCACTGCTTGCAAACTTCCACAATGGGGTAGTATAAGGGATCCTCGCAAATCTGAATTTAGAGATTTTCTTGCTAGCATAACTGTGGGAGAATCTAGAGATATTACACAAGCTACCATAGGGAGCATTCACTTTCCAGCTATACATTATTTTGCTCTCTTCATAGGTAGATGCATTAATGGTAAAGATGAGGCATGTTATATGTGTGTCCCCGATCTCAGTATTCTTAGGAGTGCTGTGTTAGGAGACCAATCTTATAATTTGGGAGCCATTGTTGCATGTAGGTTGCATCTTAATAGACTTAATGGAGATTTATTTGGTGGAATTTATGCAACCCACATAGCTAATTTTCTTGGTATAGACATACACGGAGATGATATTGAATTACCACCTGCTTACCTAGACTTTAATGCTATGGTTCATCACCAGTTTGTTGAGAGGAATGAATCACCTCTCCAGTACCGACTAATCTTTGACAGACGCCGTGTTGTCCGTATTACTCTCCCTACTCCTGCCTTCTTTGATTATCAAGCAAGAGGAGGATATACTATTACCAGAGAGGAGGCAGATGAGTACAAGAGGAGAGAGGAGGCCGCTCGTCGCCACGCTGCAGCTCAGCAGGCGATAGCTGCTGCATCGCAATACGACCCCAACTACTATTATGGATATCCGCCAGGCCAGCCGTGGCCATAGACCAACTTAGGCCAAAAGCCTAAGCTTGGGGGAGTACGTATTTCCCACCGACATTACATTTATGTTCACACACTCATTGCTAGATGTCGGTGCTCATACTTTTTCATTGTATCATCCATGCTAGTTTACTTTCCTTTTTATGCTTTCTTCTTGTGTGTTTATTAAACCTTAAGAAAAACCAAAAAAAATAGTTGTAGCTTTTAGTTAGTTAATTTCCATGCTTGTAGTAGTAATTAAAAAGAAAACCCAAAAATATTTCCTGTCCTTCTTTTGCTTGTTGGGAGCTTTCCCGTGTAAATATTTTATTTCTTTTCTTTTCTTTGGGGGTCGATAGGAGAAGACCATGATGAAATTGTTGAAGTGGCTCTTATATGCATTATTGTTTATCTGACAGAAGAGCCCATATTGCCTTGTCTTCTCCTGTTTATTGAATGCTTGCAGATTCCAGCTTAGTCCAATGCACGTGCATTATTATCATTATTCACACTATTCGGTCGTGCAAGTGAAAGGAAATTATGATGATATATGATGGACTGGCTGAGATGAGAAAAGCTGGTATGAACTCGACCTCTTTTGTGTTTGTAAATATGATTAGTTAATCGTTCCTGATTCAGCCTATTATGAATAAACATGTTTGCAATGACAATTAGAGATCATAGTTTTTTGTGCCATGCTTGATTAGCTATGAGTTATAATGGTTTACCTTGCGTGCCAACATGCTATTAAAATGGTTATGATGTGGTATGATAGGGTGGTATCCTCCTTTGAATGATTTAAGTGACTTGACTTGGCGCATGTTCACGCATGTATTTGAAACAAAATCAACATAGCCTTCATGATATTTATGTTCATGGTGGATTATATCCTACTCATGCTTGCATTCGGTGTTGATTAATTTTAATGCATGTTCATGACTGTTGTCGCTCTCAAGCTGGTCGCTTCCTAGTCTTTTGCTAGCCTTCACCTGTACTAAGCGGGAATACTCCTTGTGCATCCAATCCCTTAAACCCCAAAGTTATTCCACACGAGTCCACTATACCTACCTATATACGGTATCTACCTGCCGTTCCAAGTAAATTTGTATGTGCCAAACTCTAAACCTTCAAATAAATATCATGTTTTGTATGCTCGAATAGCTCATGTATCAACTAGGGTTGTCTGTATCTTCCATGTTAGGCGGGTTATTCTCAAGAGGAGTGGACTCCGCTCCTCACTCACGAGATAAATGGCTGGTCACCGGGATGCCCAGTCCCATGCTTTATGCAAACTAAATCAAAATAATTGCAAACAAAACTCCCCCTGGGACTCTTGTTAGCTAGAGGCACTCGTTGTTTCGAGCAAGCCATGGATTGATGCTTGTTGGTGGAAGGGGGAGTATAAACTTTACCATTCTGTTTG
Source organism: Triticum urartu (assembly GCF_003073215.2). Classification (NCBI taxonomy): domain Eukaryota; kingdom Viridiplantae; phylum Streptophyta; class Magnoliopsida; order Poales; family Poaceae; genus Triticum; species Triticum urartu. Next base: position 119,615,337 of record NC_053023.1, on the reverse strand, counting down.
GGAACCGCCTATAATGTGTGTAGCATGGAAGATATCGCCATCTCTTGGTTGTTATGTTGACAATGAAAGTATATCGCTCAAAATATTATTCACCTCTGTTTCAAAACCGAGCTCTGGCACCTCTACAAATCCCTGCTTCCCTCTGCGAAGGGCCTATCTATTTACTTTTATGCTGAGTCATCATCCTCTTATTAAAAAGCATCAGTTGGAGAGCACCGCTGTCATTTGCATTCATTACTGTTAGTTTACATTGAGTATGACTTGACTGGATCTCTTTTACCATGAATTACAATGTCTAGTCAGTCCTTGGTCTTTAAAGGTGCTCTGCATTTATGTTTTGCGGTCTTAGAAAGGGCTAGCGAGATACCATCTTGTTATATCATATTATGGTTGTTTTGAGAAAGTGTTGTCATCCGAGATTTATTATTATGGCTCGCTAGTTGATTATGCTATTGATATGAGTAAACTTGAGACCTATACGTTATTGTGAATGTGGTTAGTTATAATCTTTGCTGAAAACTTGAATGCTGGCTTTACATATTTACAACAACAAGAGCAAACAGAGTTTGTAAAAGTTTTTATTTATCACTTTCAGTTTATCAACTGAATTGCTTGAGGACAAGCAAAGGTTTAAGCTTGGGGGAGTTGATACGTCTCCAATGTATCTAATTTTCCAAACACTTTTGCCCTTGTTTTGGCCTCTAACTTGCATGATTTGAATGGAACTAACCCGGACTGACGCTGTTTTCAGCAGAATTACCATGGTGTTATTTATGTGCAGGAGCAAACATTCTCGGAATGACCTAAAACTTCACGGAGCCACTTTTCAGAAAATAAGAAAAATACCTACAAAAGATGAAGGCCAGGGGGCCCACCACCTTGCCACGAGGGTGGGGGGCGCGCCTGCCCCCCTAGGGCGCGCCCCCCTACCTCGTGGGCCCCTGTTGCCTCTCCGACTCCAACTCCGCCTCCATACATTGAGTTTCGATGAGAAAAAAATCAGGGAGAAGAAATCATCGCGTTTTACGATACAGACTCGCCGCCAAGCCCTAAAACCTCTCGGGAGGGCTCATTTGGAGTCCCTTCAGGGCTCCAGAGAGGGAAATCCGTCGCCATCATCATCATCAACCATCCTCCATCACCAATTTCATGATGCTCACCGCCGTGCGTGAGTAATTCCGTCGTAGGCTTGCTGGACGGTGATGGGTTGGATGGGATCTATCATGTAATCGAGTTAGTTTTGTTAGGGTTTGATCCCTAGTATCCACTATGTTCTCAGATTGATGTTGCTATGACTTTGCTATGCTTAATGCTTGTCACTAGGGCCCGAGTGCCATGATTTCATATCTGGACCTATTATGTTTTCATCAATATATGAGTGTTCTTGATCCTATCTTGCAAGTCTATAGTCACCTATTATGTGTTATGATCCGTAAACCCCGAAGTGACAATAATCGGGATACTTACCGGTGATGACCGTAGTTTGAGGAGTTCATGTATTCACTATGTGTTAATGCTTTGCTCCGGTTCTCTATTAAAAGGAGGTCTTAATATCCCTTAGTTTCCGTAAGGACCCCGCTGCCACGGGAGGGTAGGACAAAAGATGTCATGCAACACTACAAAAAAATACACTTCTGTGATGATACGTGTTTGTCACAGTAGGTCGCTTGTTTTGTCATGCATGTACATCCATGACAAATTTATGACAGAATCAAGATAGTCATACCTGTGCTGTCGTAGAAGTGTTCCATGACATTACCAAAATTATCATCACGGAAGTGTCCACTTCCATGACGAAAAATCACGCGTCACAGAAGTGCTTTCGTCAAGGGTGGCCGACACATGGCATCCACCGTAACGGAACGCCGTTAAGCTATCGGGTCGGGTTTTGGATCCGATAACCCGTTAACAGCCCCGACCAATGGGGATTTTCCACGTGTAAAATCATCATTGGGTGGAGGAAACATGTGTCGGCTCATCGTTGGGACAGATGTCAACCACTCATTGGACGGAAGGCGCCTATGATACGTCGACACGTGGCATGGCCCAACAGAGGCCCATTCCTGTGAAAAGGCCGGCCCGTTTGACTTGGTCAAAATCTGGCGGGCCGGCCCATGGAAAGCCTATTAACGGCATGTTCGAATATAGCCCATTTACAGCCCGCTAACCCAAGGCCTGTTACACCCTATCCGAATTAGGCCCAGTAGCGTCATTTGGGCCATCCAATATGATTCCAGCCCATTTTCACTTCTGGCCCATGTATGGCCCATGACGTCTTTCGGCCCATATGAGGCCCTATGTAACTCTTGGCCTACTAACGGCTAGTGGTGAAACTGGCCCGTGATGAACAGTGTATCACTTTACACCCATTAACGGCCCGTGGTGAAACTGGCCCATAATGAACAGTGTATCACTTTATACCCATTAACGGCATGTTATTCCGTTGGCCCATTTCCAGCCCATGTTATCTTTTGGCCTTCTCAGAGCCCATTTATTCTTGGGCTCATTTCCAGCATTCGTTTACTTACGGCCCATTACTGTCATTTTCTGCTTGTGGGCCAAATTTAGCCCGTGGTTACAGTCGGCCCATTTGTGGTCCGTTAATACGTTGGGCCGATTTCATAGCGTCATCAAATACGGCCTATTAACGATGGCCCATTATGGTCGGCCCATGAACGGACGATTCCAACTCTAGCCCGTTTACGGCCATAATGCAGTCTGTTTGGCCCATGTTTGGCCAATCGATTATACGGCCCGTATAAGGCCCATTGATAATACGACCCGCAGAAGGGCCATTGTTTCTACGGCCCATAGAAGGCCCATTATTTCTACGGCCCGTAGAAGGCCCACTGTTTCTACGGCCAGTAAGAGGCCCAGTGTCACTACAGTAAATATTAGCCCATGGTTATTGTGGCCTAGTTTTAAAAAATAGGTTATTGCAGCCACTAGCTAACCGCGGAAAAAGAACTGCAATGACTACAAGGAAACAAATAAACAAGACAACAAGGAAATAAATAAGCAAGCAACTAACGCTAGGCTATCACGGTTATTACACATATTACATCCACTGGGCATCAAAGTTCGCCACTAGTGCAAATATAGGGAACAAAGCAGCATATCATATGCACTGGTTGTCAAAGTTGGGGACCAGCGCAAATAAACGTCGTAGCAAAACAAATCCAGAACTGAAACCACTTCAGAAGATCTCAAGAAACAATATCCTGGGTACCCATAATGCTGGCAAGATGCTTAGCAAGCTTATTAACTTTCTCTTGTTTGGCGCTTAAATCCTCCAGCGCTTGCTGTTGCACCAGAAAATATGCATCTGAATTCTGCGGGGACTTCCTTAGTCCTTTAGCTTCCTGTCGCAGCACATCTGGTCGATGTCTTTCAACTTGAAGTTGAGACTCAAGAATATGAACTGATTCAGGCAGCGAGTTCAAAGAGCTTGTGCCAGTAGTAGTTGCCAGTAACTCGAACACTACATCAAGACAGGACTTTTGGGTTCCCTCACTGTCGTCAAGATAGTTTTTATCAGCTTTCTTGGAGACCAACAGGGATGTCTCACTATCTTGAACCTTATCTGCATTACTTCCTTTACCATTGGATAACGTGGTACTGTTCTCCAATATTTTGTCCGCATTCTAAAAGAGAAACAAGCAGACACATCACATGTTTACCATGTTGTATATGAAACTCATTTTGGTAAATGAGTTCAGTAGTAAAGTGGACAGGATAACAGCATGAAACAAACATATATCTATGTACCATGGTCACTTTATGGTCTATACCATTCTAGTTTTTGTTGCCAAATCAAGATAGAGACACAGTTCAAATAATATTTGTTCAAGACAAAGCAGAATAGACAGAATATAAGTGTGGGTAACTATAGAGCAATAATAACACTTGTAATGTGCATGACATGAGAACATAATTGTTTATTCAATTGAAACTGAAATCAACATAAAGCAGGTTACAACAGCAAACCGGTTAAAGAAACAGGTTTAAAACATACCTGTTGCACCATTGGAGTTTCAATTCCATCCTTCAAATTTGAAAATAGTTGGTATGAGTAAATACAGTCATGCAAGAGCAAAGGAGTATGAACCATAGCTACAGAACCTGACATGAGAACAAATCTTCTTATCCTTTAAGCGTTGAGTTGGGATTCGGAGTGGTGGTCCTCGTGCTTTGGGCACTGCAGTTCCCTTACTAACTGCTCGTGTTTGGGTGCTCTGTGGTGGAGACGGTGTTGTGTCAACTGGAACTGGGTTACTATCTGCCGGGGTTGGGGTTAGAAGGGGTGTAGCTGGTTCTCTGTCCAACCGGGTAGGGGTACAATCTGCGAGAGTCTGGGTTATGTGCGGTGGATCTGGTCCTTGGGCAAGTACAACCATGGTTCTATCTGCATCAACTGGTAGCACTATCTTTTCTGAAGACCGTGTTGTTACTCCCTTAGATACTGCCATCACGCTCTCCAATTCAAATGGCTGATAAACAAGAAAAGTAATTGAAAGTATAGACATTGTATGATAGACAGGTGCAATGGATAGTGGGGAATAAAAGAGGGCATGAAATAATTCATATTTATGTTATCTAACCAAACAGGATAGCATGACACAATTTCACATATATGATGGCTAACTAAACAGGATAGCATGACACAATTTCACATTATGATGGCTAACTAAAAAAGATGGGAAGACATAGTTCAAAATATGAGACTATGTAAACAGGATGACATGACATAACTATATAATGTGTTTATTAAATAGGTTGGCATGCCATAATTCACATACATTCACGGATAGAATGCCATAATTCAAAATATGATGAATGTAAACACTAAACAGGATGAGATGATATAACTATATGATGTCTTTATTAAATGGGTTGCCATGCCATAATTCAGATAGATGATGTGTATGTACTATGTAAACATGATGGCATGATATAATTCAAATATATGATTCATATAGTAAGCAAGTAAGCAGATGGCAATCCATATATGATGTAAAAACTAAGCAATGCAAGACAACATGCATGACATGGGTAATATAACCCTGCCAAGTTTGAGCATAGACCTCAGGGGGAAAATAGGACTGGTCATTAGTCTCTGAACCCTCCTGTGAGGAGCTCTCTGTAACCAGCAAGATGTCTGCTTCAGCGGGTAGCATTGTCTACTCTGAATACCTTGTTTTCACTCCAGATACTTCCATCACCGCTTCAAATGGCTGATGCACAGGAAGAGTAGTTGAATATACAAACATTGTCGCCAAATGGAACACGTAATACAAAAAAATGATAGCATGATATAATTCACATACATGATGATTGGCTAAACAGCATGGCATTTCATAATTCACATATATAATGCCTTTGCAACAAGATAGCATTGTATAATTCACATATATAATGTCTTGCAACAAGATGGCAATGCATAATTCACATATATGGTAATTAGACACTGAATAGGTGGCATTCACACAAAGCATGTCTAAACTAATCAAATGACATAGCAATGTGAGACACCATACGCACGATATGAGCAACATAACCCTGCCAAGTTAGAGCATACACCTCGGGGGGGAATAGGACTGGTCATCTGTCTCTGAATCCTCCTCTGAGGAGCTATCCGTAACCAGCGAGATATGCGCTTCATCAGATAGCATAGTCTGGTCTGAAGACCTTGTTTTCACTCCAGAATTTGCCATAACCGTGTCAAATGGCTGATGCACACGAAGAGCAGTTGAATGTAATAACATTGTTGATAAATGTAATATGTAACGGAAAAAAGGATGGCCTGATATAATTTACATATAAGATGACTGGCTAAGCAGGATGGCATTGCAAAATTCACATATATGATGCCTGGCTAAACAAGATGGCGTTGCATAATTCACATAAATGATGAATAAACTAAACAGATGGCATTCGCACAAAGGATGTCTAAACTAAGCAGATGACATATTTGATGTATAAAGTAAGCAATGCAAGACACCATATGCATGATATAACCGACATCGGCATGCCAAGTTAGAGCGAAGACCTCAGGGGGTAAATAGGAGTTGTCTTCTCCTTCTGAATCCCCCTCAGAACAGATATCTTCCTCTCGATTACAATCCGAAATGCGTGGAGGGGGGCTGCCTTTGCGCCTACCATGGAGCGACATCTGCATGAAATTTTATTGCCACACAAGGCTCGTCTCTTTTTCTCTACATGTTCAGTTCCATTGTTTACAATAACTGTCATGCATAGGAATAAAACATAGTGAGATTATGTAAGGAGTGCATGCAGAAATCCAGAGTGATGGTAGCAACCTGTGGATAGACTCAAAACCAATAATAGCAGGCAGATAATGGCTTTAGTTAAAAAATACAGATAATGGCTTCTTTACTGTTTGTTTCCCACCCAACATGAAACTCATAGTAGACACCGGAGATTAACCAGATAGTAGATAGATACTATTGATAGCGGCCCTGATATGTACCCCACAACCATTTAAAAACTCAACTTTGACCATTAGTTTGGAGCTGACTCAGAGTCTAATCGGTGAACAGGACGATAAAGTAGCATGTAATATTAAGCGATGCATAACGTAAGCAGACACGAAAGAGTGTGACCTCTCTTGCGGACCCGTGTAGTCCTCGAGGTCATCTGCTCGGTTGATGATGGTAGTGCAGTTTTCATGGCTGCCAGCGGCGGGGAAGAAGATCTGAGGCGGCGAAAGACAATCTAGAGGCCGGATCCCTGCTGTGTTGGACCCTTCTGTCGTTGGAGCAGCTGGGCTGGGGTGGACGACGGCGCAGCAAGAGCGGGACAAACCACGCAAGGTTTTCTTTGACAACTATCTGTAAGAGAAGTAATTCTGAAAGGGCTCGTTTGAATTGGAGGATTCCAACAATGCAGGGATAGGAAATAGACAGGAATAGGATAGGAATGCACGTGCAAAACAGAGAATTTAAAAACACGGGATTTCTGCTAATCTGTGTGTTTGATTCACAACAATTGGAAGATCACAGGATGCAAAGAAGCATGGTGAGATTAAGTCAAACCACAAGAAAATGTACGGTTATAATGCTATTATGCTACTATCTCTTAGTCTTGTGCTTCATGAATAGGAATTTGAAAAGGAGGACAAGTGAAAATTAAAATTCCTATGTTTTTTCTTTCAAGGAGACACTAAAGGAACAAATATGTATGCTCAGTGGACAATATATATAACATGTAGAGTAAAAAAGAGATGCAACAAGTGTACAACCTCTTTGGCGAAGCCATGTCGATCTCAGTGTGATTGGGTTGGCCGGTGAGGATGCTCCGGCTGACTTGGCTGTCGAAGGAGGGGAAGAAGATCTTAGGCGTCTGGAGATGGAGCCGAGGTACTGCTCCGCTGTGATGGAGGGTTTTGTCGTCAGAGCAGCTCCGGTGAGTTGTACGACGCCGAGGCTGAAGCAGGACAAGAGAGACAACGAACAACGTTAACCTGAGTGGAATTCTAATAGCATCTCCAATACATGACGTAAAATACATAACCACAAAGTGCTAGATGTAAAATACATCGGCCGCTCATCTCTGAACTTAACCGTCGAAACTGAATTTAACTGTCGAAACTGAACTTAACTGTCGAAACTGAACTTAACTGTCGAAACTGAATTTTGTTGTCAAAACTGAACGCACTAGCAAGGTGAGGCTACACGTCGGTTGACTGACTTTTTCATCTCTGGTCAGTCGATTTTGCAGCCGTTGGATATGAAATCAAGGGCATGCGGTTCACCTTCAACCTCCACCCCCTGAGCCGGCCAAACAGCAGCCCCCCGCCGCCCGCGGTGCGCCGCCCCGCCCGCCCCGAAAACACTCCCCCCCGCCGGTCCGTCGCCGCCCCGGCCATCCCTCTAGGCCCCCCCCCCCCGTGCCGAGCTTTTTCTCCGGCGATCCCCATGCCACCGCCCCGCCAACGCCCCACCACCACCAGCGACCACCACCCCCATCCTGAACCCTAAGATAGATAGTGGGGTACCTCTCCGGCGAGCCCCCCTCCCCACTGCGGCTGGTTCTTCCTTCACCCCGGCGGCATCGGAGTGAAGTGTAGCTAAATCGGAGCAGCATCGCAATCAAGATAAAGAGCGAGAGCAGCAGCGCGACCAAGAGCAATAGCAAGAGCAGACCAGGTAGGGGACCGAGAGCAAGAGCAGAGAAGCAGCGCGAGCGAGAGCTAAAGTAGCAGCAGGTCCTACTGATGTGGACGTCGCCACCGAGGGAGCGATGCCGTGGAGGAAGTTGCCGGCGCCGCCGCCGTGGATGGAGCCGCGCCGTGTCGGCTCGGGACCGAGCGCCGGCAGCACCGTGAGATCGAATCAATAAGAAAATGCGGCGATTAGTGTACAACCTCTTTGGTGGCGCCGATTAGGCCGCAGCTTCATCCGAGGAAATGGTGATGATGATGCTCTTCCAGTGGTGCAGGTGAAGACGGCGGTGTGGGAATGGAGGTGGCGCGAAAGACGAGGGGAACATCGGGGCAGCTCCTTGGAGGTGGAGGACGGGGTGGCTGAACCGGCGGGACAATGAGATCAACGACGGATCCTCATCCGGTACGATGGATGAGGGACGTCGAGGTGTTGCTGTGGATGACCTCATCGTGGAAGAGGCTCTGACTGGGTGGCGGACGGAGCAGGGTGTGGGGTTTTGTCGCGGGTTTTCGCGGCCTCGGTGTACGAAAGGGTGGGCGGATGGGATGGCAGCGGGGAACCATGGCTTAGGGACGCGCTTTTCCGAAATGTGGGGTAAGTTACAAAAGTACCCCCACCGATTTGAGGCGGTTCTTTCGGTTCAGGGGTACCACGGGCATTTGGCGTGTCGGGATTTCACAGGAGGTGGGAGTTTTCGCGCGTGTTGTAATTTCGGAATAGCAAGGCACGGGTTGAGATGGAGGGAGTTGTCGGAGCACAACGAGACAAAGATATATCTTAAGGCCTCCTTTGGTTTGTAGGATTTTTGTAGGAATTCTATAGGATAGGATTTGCAAAGGAAAAATTCCTTTGAAGCCCTTTGGTTTGTAGGAATGGATTCCTATTCCTATGTAGGATAGGAATCAATCCTTCACGTTTTGGAGGAAAAAAACATTAGCCTAGACTCAATGGAAAAAATCCTATCCTATGCACCAAATGACATCTCTTTCTCTATAGGAATTGACATGCATGTCATCTCACTTCCTATGATTTTCCTATTCCTATAAAATTCCTATCCTATGAACCAAAGAAGGCCTAAATATTTCGGGCTAACAAGGCGCGGGTTGAAATTTCCGGACAAGCCTAACGTGTATTGTACCAAATTAATGCGCCCTACAAATGTCATTCAAAACTTTGAATTCATGTTATGTTCAATTAAAATATTTCACTACGTGTATAATGCATGCAACCTACTACTCAAATGAACGTTTTAGTGCATTCCAAATGTATATACTACCGCTTCAATATGAACTAAATTTGAATTCATTTCTCTATTTGAATAAGATCTACAGTAATGATTGTTGTGAAGTCAAAGCATTTGAATTCGTTTCTCTGTTTTAATAAGATCTTACAATCATCATTATTGTCAAGTTAAACCATCGTTTGTGTATTATCTTCACAGCACACCACATGATTAGTCTCGAGTTACATATGAACTATGTGTACTATATGAACTCGAACTAGATTTTTTGAATCCACTTTATTTTGATTTCAAATCACATTACATTTCTAGCTCTAGCTAGATCTTCATAATCTAAACCATGTATGGTGCCCCTCCCCTACGCCTACAAGTATTTAGATGTGAGTTGCAAACACCTTACATTACCACAAATTCAAATAAAATGTGAGAATGTTCGATATATAGTTTTAAGCTGCCAAACGCCACACATTATCACAAATTCAAATAAAATGTGAGATTGTTTGATGTATAGTATGGTTTAGATTGTTCGGCATTTAGCTGTGAGTTGCAAATGCCATGCATTATCACATTATGGTATAACATGTGCACAACACGTGTATCGCCGCTATATTCATGCATGCAATGTTTAAAACACTATGATCTCCTATTCAAATATATGAATCCGCTTTCATATCAAATTATGATCTTGGTTAGTCTCTTACACCCACACAATCCTCTAACCTTTGTAGCTACCACTAACTTTCTCTCATGCATGCACACGCCCTCCTCACCCTCCCCCTCCTTCGGCATTCTATACACTGGGCACATTAATTTTTTCTTTAGGTCGTTCTCCCAGAGTCTCCACAACTCCTTTCGGACACACACCAATCGATAAACCTCTCCAACGATGCCTGCCTACACATACAAACACACCTTCAATCTCCTCCTTTATGTGTCCTTGCCTCGTGTCTCTCATACGGTCCTTATAACTCGTTTTTACCCACACATCAATCGATCTACCTCATTAGTTGTGTCTCTCCCTTGCTCCGACAAACAACAATTGATCTACCGATCTAGTTAGGTTTTCTTACCAAACACATGCTTCCCCTTCATCATCCATGGATGCGTCCCGACAGATCTATCACGCACAGGCACACACAGAAACACATCCCCACTCTTATTGATAACATTGCAGTTCCACCCTCAGTCTGTCTCGTAGGCCTCTCCCACCATCTTCGAGAAGCAACTCCATCACCCATCCAACACTCTACCCCTCTCCCTCCCTCTCCCTCCCTCTCTCTCTCCTCTCTCTCCCATCATATTTCCGTCCTTCAGTTATGTATGGATGTCGACCGATCTCCCTCAAGACATAGCTGGGTCTCTCCTTCTCAACACATATACGAGTCGTTCTACCTCTATAGTTAGGCCTCTGCTCCTCCCACCCCTCCCCCACACACACGATACATCGAGCGCTCTAGTCATGTCTCCCTGCCACACACAAACTTGACATGTGCCCTCTAAGTTCCGGTAGGCCAGTCGCCCTATATCTTTGACTTGTACACACACACAATTTCGATGGCTCTCTTCATCGATCTCGCACCCACCCACTTGATCCTCTCTTCGACTCTATCGATAGCTATGACCCCTCCCTCTCTTCTCGTGGATTGCCCGACCCTCTATGTATGATATGGATAGGCCTCCATTTCACACACATTGCATGCAAAATTTTGTTTGAGATGTCATCGACACATATTCCCACAAATAATTCACGAAATCAACCCCCCACCCCACCCCAACAAAAAACACTCACGAACGCGGTTTGTATCTCTCACACACACCCACGTAGGTGGGGGACGTGCACGAAGAGAAGAGGTGCATGCACGGCGCACGTACTCCCGTCTCTTTCCCAACCACACCCGCGCGGGTACACGGTGGAGCTCATTTCTGTACGAAAAAGGCAGCCCACGTGGTAATTTGGCACGTGTACTGGTTGTCCACTTGGTGGAGGGAGGATCGTCTACCATGGGTGAACAAACAAATTGCGACTTGACGTGTTATGTTAAAAAAAGAGGCAAACCATGTGGGGCCTACCTTAGAGGCAAGGCTCTATACACTGGAGTACTTTTGATGTGTCCCGTCAACTCGCAGAGGAGAAGCTTGCTAGTACGCCGCCTCCCCCGCCCACGGGCGCGGTGGCTCACAGGATGAGGTGAAGCTTGCTTACTATGCCTTACGCCCGCTCCCTCGCCCATGCGCGCGGTGGCTCGCAGGACGAGGAGAAAAATTTACTACTCCCTCCGTTTACTCCTCGTCCCTACTACCTTGGTTATAGAGATTATATCATATTGTTTGGAATATATATGTCCTTTAGTAGATTTCAATATGAACTACTAGTACATACTCCAAACACTGATGTATATAGACGTATTTTAGAGTGTAGATTCACTCATTTTGCTCCGTATGTAGCACTCTCCCTCGCCCCTCGACCCTCGCCCACGTGGTGGACGTGCAGCAATTCATTTGGTCTCATATAGCCAAAACGATATATACTGCACTACCATTATTGCTCGACTTCCCAAAGAGGCGAAGAGCCAATCGCAAGGTCAATATTTTGGAGATGCCAAGCGCAAGGTTATAGGAGAACGAGTAGTAGGTGCCGCGTCATTTATAAATAAAGTTTTTTTTCTTCAGTGGCATGTACGCAATATGATAGGTTCATATGGAGAGAAAAGGAGTACATAGTCAGGACGGGCCAGCCTACACGGTTGCTTGCTGGGGTTGCTCTCTTCACACTCTCTCGCACAAAACAACTGTGGCCACATCTCTAACATCCCGGCGGATCACGTCCGCTTGGGGAAGGGGTGGATGCTTAGTGTAGATGCGGTGGCCGTCGCGAACGGCAAAAACCCACTATCGGCATGTCCCGATCAGGGGTCCCCGCCATTCTCTCTCACAAAGCCGGTGAGGTTGCCTTCGTCCCTTACTTACTGCCGTGACGTGGGCAGTTGCCGCCTCCCGCCGCCCTTCTCAAGGTTGAGCTACGTCCCTCAGGTACAACTCCCTTTACAGCCAGCTTGCACCACTGCTCCAACTGCCCACATCACTCCCTATGGATATTTCTCTACTTCTTTGCCCCGCACATACCTCTACTGGCTTCTACGTACTGTATTTGTTATGAGTTTATGTCTCATCAACTAGTCCCAGTAATCTTATTCTAATCACGCTTGTTCAATTTCTTTTCCACAGGGATGCTCATCTCGATTTTGGTGAAACTGCACAAAATGATCTGATGGTCAAAAGGTTGCAAACTTCATTTATTAGGAAGCTCAAACGTTGCCGGCAAATTGAAGCCTGGTCAGGGTTCACGGTTCAAGGGCTAGGGACTGCACGGATCGTTTTTTCTTTAGTTGCCTCTGTTCCAAAATAAGTGTCAACTTTAGTAGTAGTACAACTTTGTACTAAAGTTTGCACAAAGTTGAGAAACTTATTTTGGAATGGAGGGAGTACATATTTGCTATGATCTGTCAATCATTGAGATGCAATAGCATGCATGTTAGTCTCCTTTGTATTTGATGAAATGTTGCAACGGGCAACCTTGGACGCAAGATACATGTAACAGAAGCTGGAAGCTTCATAGCATTGTACAAATTTATCTCGCTGATAAATTACAATTACGTACTATACTAGTAGTTCCTCCGTTCCTAAATATAAGTCTCTGTAGAGATTTCACCATGAACCACATGCGGATGTATATAGATGCATTTTAAGTGTAGATTCATTCATTTTGTTCCGTATGTAGTGGAATCTCTACAAAGACTTATATCTACTAGTAATAGCTAGCCCCCACTACTAGGAATTCTCTATCCTCTCCTTGAGCCACGTCATCAAAATTGATGTAGCCGTTAGATGAAGTAAATTAGTCCATAATAGCCGTCTGATCTTGACGTTGAGAGGCTCCGCACTAAGCCACATGCAAGCATGCAGAAATACCGTGCCACATGCATGTGAGTGGGTTTTAAATCACATCAACATGTCTGCATGAAAGCATGCACCGGTAGCATGCATGTAAGTGAGATTTTAAGTCCCATTAACATGTCAAAAAGAAAAATATAATCCCATTATGCAGTAGGAGTTCAGTTGGCTGATGTTTTTTCCTTATGTGGGATGATCTAAATGATGATGGGAGTTTATTTAGTTTGGATACCACATTTGTCATGCGGTTATAGAGTTTTTTTTGTTCTATGAAATCGATAATTTTGCGCAGAGAGATATACCCCTATTCCGCGCCAACGCGTGGGGACTCATCTAGTAATATTTAGGAACGGAGGGAGTACTATGTAAAGAGTTAGGTGTTGCACGGTGATAGTGTGAGGTGGGCCATGTAATCACTGAGCCTGCGTGTTTTCACTGCTCTTGCATGCCTCCGCTGTAAGAATGGAGAAAATTGTAATCTAGTAGTAGTAGTATACCTCCTTTCGCCGAAAGCGTGGGACATCCAGCAGTCCTACCACCTCAGTAATAAAGACCAATGAGCCGTCAAATCACATAGACCAAGCAGTAAGTTGGACAGACGAAGCAACCATCACTCTTGCACCAGTGAGAGGTCGCGTCCGCTCTGCCCGGGAATGAATGCGGCACCGATTCTTTGGAGCGGCGCTGACCGTTTCGGGCAGGAAGCGCGCGCGGGCGATGGAGGGGCTTTGGGTGGGCCAAGCTGGTCAGGAGCGGGCGTGGCAGCTGTCCGCATGTCCCTACTGGACACGCCCGGAAACGAGAGGATGCACTGACTCTCGCGGCTAAAATCGTACACTACACAACATCTCTCTATAGGAGTAGGTCGATCTGTCGCTCTCTCTAACACACACATGGTGTTAAACACACACACACACGCACACGCACGCACCTTGGTCCCGTTGCACCTTCTAACGTGACTTATTACACCTAGACGGAGGGAGTAGTAAGTATACAAGATACAGTGGCACACTAACTTAAGTCGAATACAAGTGGCCAAAATTTGTGTGCATGTTATAATAAGGATTCACTTAAAATAGTACGTGAGCGAACAGAGGGATCAATTGGACAGTGTTCCCGAGCAGTAGCGAGATGTGTGAGGTAAGATACACCGCTGGCGCTTTTAATTTTTCTTATTAATTTGTTTGTTTCACCCTCTGACTGGTGGGACCCAACATACTACGTGGAGAGAGGTAAGGTGACTAAGGCTGCATTATTTCTGCACCACTATGGATAGTCTTACCACCAAAGCCACATGACACAATTATGATTGAAATCCCAATGACTCCCACACACACACAAAAACACGGCATGCTTGTCACACGAATGCAGGAATGTATAAAAGGTTATTTCCCTCTCGTTGAACATAACGGGAGGGTTGTGTAGCTGGTTAGCCTGTTCGCTCACTCTCTCGCCCTCTCCCGCTGGAGCATCAGCGCTTGTAGTTGCTCTCTTCACACTCTCTCGCCCTCTCCAGATCTAAACAAGACTTCGTTGGCCTCTCTCTCTCCCCTCACTGCTACTCAAAGAGCCGGCAGGATCCGTCCGCCGGGAAGGGAAGGAGGCTTAACGTTGTCGCCGTCGGCGAGGAACTACCGGCGCAGCTGTTCACTTTCCACCCAGCGGCGGCGCGGGAGGGCCTCTGACCCCTTCTTCTTCGCCGATGTCCCGTCGCCCACCGAACCACGCCCCAAGAACCTTAAGGTATAATTTACTTACTCAACATGCATTGCTCTAGCTGCATGTATACCATGAATCTAGGACATGGTTCAAAGAGGAAAGGAGTGGGGGAAAGTAGTGGGAAAAGTTGTATATAGCATGAATCTAGGACGTGGTTCAAAGAGGAAATGAAGGGGGAAAGTTGTATAGCATTAATCTAGGACGTGGTTCAAAGAGGAAAGGAATAGGGGAAAGTAGTGGGGAAATTTGTATCGCATAAATCTAGGACGTGGTTCAAAGAGGAAAGGAAGGGGCGAAAGTACTAGTTCAAAAAGGAAAGGAAGGGACAAGGCTGTAGAGTTTGAGCAGGACTAGATTTGCTGCACTCACATAGGGAAAGGTGTCTAAAGATAACAAAACTGGGACCGACACAAATATGATCCTTGGTTGCTTGTTCTTTGTTGCAACAGACTGTGCATGACCACAGTACATCGGTAGATGCACATGGTGCTGGTGCGTCCACTGTCCCGTGCAACTCATTAGCTGTTGTTAATCTAAGGCCATGTTTGGTTAAAAACTGCCTAGTCCCTACCTGCTGGGTTCCGGGGACTAAACATGGACTAGAGGTTATTAAATGACATGCTAAAAGACCATGTTACCCCTAGTAATGAACTAATAGAGACAAGGTGCAATGCATGGCAGGGGAAACTGTTGGAAAAAGTCCCAAAAAGACTCCCTCGGGGTCTTCTTTCTTTAGTCCCAAATGCCCACTTTTAGTCCCTAAAAGTCCCTCCTCTTTGGTTTAGATGGGACTGACATGGAGTTTTTTAGTCCCTACACCAAAATGTCCCTGTAAACAAACACCCTCTAATAATGCCGCTGGAAAATTGATGCAATGCCACAGTTAAAAGCAAATTACATGTTTAACGAATTTTATTGTTAATATAATCTCTATGTTAATATTAATCAATGCCACCATTTGAGAAATGCTACTGTCTTGCTTTCTTTCCCATTTAGATAAGGTAGATGCTTCTTTTTGTTGGCTTCTGTGTCATCCACCGTTATTGACCACTAATTGTTTCCTTTGCACCTCTGTGTAAACAGGGTTATCTGCTTCACCTTGTTGCCATTGTGACCTTTTGTTGCACTACACAAAACACTTTTGTTTTAAGAGTGTTTTGTGCAGTTCAACCAAATTGTCACACCGACAACGTTGCTTGATTGCTTGATCTTAGTGGAACTGCACAAGAGGAGATCTTACTTCCTATCCATTAAGGCGAATTTGGTTCAGATCTTCTTCTTGTGAGTTGTTTGAATTCCGCATCATGAGAGGTCAGTACTAGCCTTCTTTCACATGATTCTGCAGTGTGCATTCATATGTTGTGCTACTTGTACGATAATGTTTCTTGATTTTAGTGAACTGCACAAATGGAGACAAGACTTCCAATCTGTATGTGCACCGTAATATCCCATTGAGGTAAGATAAGGATATTTCACAACTGTAGGCCTGTATTTTGCCACTTTCATCCGAAAATTAAGTTTAGTACTATACTTGTGCTCCCTAATTGACATGCCAAATCTTACATTGAAGGCGAAGCTTGTTTGTTATTGAACCAAGTGATGAAGGGGAAGAACAAGGGGAAGAAAAACAAATATCAACTCCCGGTGCTGTAATGAAGCACTGGAACTGTGATGACACAAGTAATGATATAGTTTTGCATCTTAATTTATTGCTATGGCTGGAACGAGCAATTGTTTTGCCACTGATTTGATGCCACTCTTAATGTAATATGTAATTATTTCTACTTGTGCAAACAGGGATCTTCTTTGAAGATACCATATATTTTAGTGGAACTGCACAAGAAGATGTTGGAAACATTAAACTAATCGAGGAGTATATAGTAAGCATGGCCACCACCGTAGATTGCAACAGATGGTTCCGGAGAATTGCTTCATTTGTATGCTCTACACAATAAGCCTCCTGACAAAGGTTGGTACTCGCCCACTGATTTCATCCATATGATTGAGCTTTGTCATCTCTATTGGTGTTGTGCTACTATTTAGATACTGTCATGAAAAAGTGGTATTGTCCTTGAGAAGTGCTTCATCTGTGCTGTTTTAAATATTTCCTTTCCTTTTTTCGAGCAAACAGTGATGCTAGCATTTAGTAGTCCTCTTGTCTTTGCACAACAGGATCATCTTCCTCTGAAGAAGAATATGGAGTACGTGAAGTGACTAGTTCCAATTATGCCAGGATGAAGAAGCCATGTCTATCTTATCATCAGAAGGAGCAGTTGAAGGATGGTTACATTACTCCCCACAAGACCAAACTAACTTCAGCTCAGAAGGACTGACAAAATCTCCATTTTTTGCTGTGATGCGCGAGTACAATGTTGTTCTAGGATTCTTTCTGGTGAGTTTCATTTTTCTAAAAGTGTGCTCTACATGGACCATGTATGTGCCTGTTGAAACTGTCAATTCATAGTACAGTTTGCTCTATACTAATCACTTTTTTGTATTTGTGCAAACAGGGGTGCTCAGCTTGATTTCAATGGGAACTGCACAAAATGTTCATGAATACATCGAATCATTCATTTCCACCACAAGAAAGGAGGTGCCGATAAGTTCAAGGCGTTGCAACATATAAGGGCGAAATCATACAAGCTACGCGCGAATTTGGTTGATTTTGGTGGAACTGCACAAAAAGAACAGCTAGTTTATTTAGCACGAGGTGCCATGTCAATGTCCGAACTGATGGCAAACCCTGCCCATTCCACAATCGTAAGCATTTGATATTTTGGAATGGGACAACCTTGTCAAATTTTACTCATTGATTTTAGCAAGACATGCGTTTGATATTTTTGAATGGGACGCCCTTGCTGTCAGCAGCGTCGATCAATTTTTTCTTTATTCTTTAGTTGTGAAGTAAATACTGCCTCTGACATTTGAGTCGCTAAGATGCATAATCATCAATTGTTTTGAATGTTCTCTATGAATTGACAGGCCTGTGTGTTTGATTGCAATGTACAGAAATGCTAAAAACCTGCTCAAACTCTTTGTACTCCTTCTGTTCCTTTTTACTTCGCACATTGTGAAAGTGCATACTTTTTTGTATAAGATTGGTCAAAGTAGAGATACTTTGACTGCAGACAAAACTTGTATGCAGACTAGAAAGGACCGGAGGGAGTACATGTGAAACTGCTGCAAACGAGGTGATCACTCTGGGAATAATGCTAGTACATATTGTTTTGCATGTTCATCCAATGCCAGTGATACAGGAATTCGAACTAATCGAAATAAATTCATTCATACACGGTCGGATTTCATATAAACATGCCAGATTTCACTACATTTCATACATTCTTCAACTAAAAAGGGGTGCGCTGGAGGTATAATTAATTAACCAAAGCTACCCACCTATGTCCCGCTGAGCCGAACAGAAGCTTCGGTGACTTAACTGCAGGTGCAGTTGCGTAACTGACATGTGGCCTGTTGGGCCCACGTGTCAGTTAGCCAACTGCACCAGCGGTTAAGTAGAAGCAGCGATATTCTCCAGCAGAACTCCCTGACTCCACGCCGCCGCCAAGAAGCTAACCGGCCGTCAATGGTCAACCCGCCTAGATTGGCTTCAACAGGAGGGTAGCAGCGGTGTCCTTACTTGGACCCGAGAGGCGGCGACCTACCGTGTTCTACTCCTCCTCGTTTTCTGTGTGGTGCGGCCTCGTTGGCAGCGAGGCGGGGCCTCGGCGGAACCGGCAATGTCCTCTATCTCGTTGCCGGTGGGCGGCGCCTCAGCGGAGCAGTGGAAATCCTCCCCCGCGTTGCCGGCAGGGTAGGGCCTCGGCTGAGCCGGCGATGTCCTCTGCCTCGTTGTTGGCGGGGCGGGGCCTCGGCGGAGCCGGCGGTGTCCTCTGCCTCGTTTTTGGCACCGCGGGGCCATGGCAGAGCCGAGCCTCGTCGACGCCAGCGGAGCGGGGACTCGTCAGAGCCGGCATTGTCCTCTGCCTCGTCCTCGGTCTCGCCAAACATCGCCTCACCCGCTTCATCGCCCTCTTTGCTAGCCTCTTTGTAGGCGGCCGCAGCCTCCGCCACCCGCATGCGGTCCCGCCAGCGCTCGAGGCGGCCCTTGCGGGCGGGGCGGTACGAGTCGAGCAGCGCCTCCTGCTCCGCCAGCTCCGCGGTGATCTGCTCCTCCGCCTACAGGTACTCCTGGAGGAGATGGTGGTTGTAGGCGGTGTCGGCCTGCCCCTCCCGGAACTGCTCCTGATGCATCTGCCTCACACTGTCCATATATTGGGCACGGGCCTCGCCGATGGTCATGGTGCAATGCACCAGAGAGGATGGCGCGGAGGAGGAGGTTGGCGTCGGATCGTCGACTACCATGTTCTCCATTGGGACGTCGTCGTCCTCCGGCTGCCTGCCGGCCAGCTGGTCGGCAGCAATGGCTGCCATCTTCTTGTGGTTCATCGTCCGCCCGTCCCGAAGAGCGCTGGAGCACGAGGAAGCCATGGTGGGCAGTAGTGGTGTGGACAGGAGAAAGGGAACGGATGCGGATGACTGCGGGGATGGCCGGCGCAGTAGTTTATATAGCAATGGTGGGCGGGCGGAGGGACGGACGTGTGGCGCCGGAGTAGCCGCCTCGGCAACCACGTATCATTAATGTGGGCGGCAGATGGATGGACGGATGGAACTTGTCTCGTTTGAAGGCGGAGCAATCGCCTGCACCGGGAAGCGGGGCGGGCGGCGATGACTGTTTTGGGCGGAAAGCGCGCGCCGGCGAGGAGATGACTTTACTTGGAGAGGATGACAATGGGGACCCACCAGGTCCATAGCCTCACGTACGCAAGTGCCTCCTTATTTTTTATATAAACTATACTCCCTCCGTCTAGGTGAATAAGTCGTATTAGAAGGTGCATCACCACCTAGGTGCAAGCAGATTGGTGGAAAAGAAGAATATTTCTCTCTTCTAAACACAACATTTAATCACAGCAGTTAAGAGGATGCCTTATTAGCTACCCATGCAGGCCATCGTAATTCATAGCATGCAAAGCGCTTTTATTTCTTGCCTGATAACCGCATGGACGTGTTGCATGCATTGGTCCTTGCTCGAGCAAAAAAAAGGGAGGAAAGGGGTTTCCACGGGAGACAACAAGGCAGAGGTGGAAGCGCTCGCTGGAGTTATTTATTTTGCTTCCCCCTGGTTTCCTGACATCACGGTCCCACACCATTGTCAACCTATGTAGTACTAGTCAATAAACGAGAGAATTGCACAAGAAGCGGCCGATAGCTGGGACCAAGCAGCTCAAGCAGTATTTGTGTTTTTGAGGTGTGAGCACTGCAGAGTTTTTCGATGTTTAGCCCAGATATTAATTTTTCTCCTCTGAACAACAACGAAAACATCGCTGCAGGTATTAACTGGGCGGGCTGTGGCCCGTCTAGCCCAGGCCAGATATCCAGCCCAGATATTAATTTTTTTTCAAGCTGAAAATGGCTAGCCCAGCTATACTTTTTTTAGGAATACCCAGGCAATGTCAAGTTGTTATTCTCCGCCCCGCTGGGCTGCAAATCTTTCCTAGGAGGGATGCATTAGGCTTAACAAGAAAATGGGCTTTAAGAAATAATAAATGGGATGTAATTATAAAAAGTGGGTAGTAACTATAAAAAATGCACCCAACACGTGATTACTTTATAAAATATTATTTTTGGATATTGAAAATTTTAATTTCATTAATTGTTGAGAGCGCAATGTTTAGTTGGATTTTTATGTAATATAAATTTATATTGAAATTGTATTTAATCTGACTAGAAATTTCGGGATAAAAATATTTCGGATCCCATCAAAATGTGGGAAATTTTATTGAATTCTGTTTTGAACGGTTGGTTGAAATGGGTTGTACTTTTAACAAACTATAAATGGGTTGTAGTAAATTCCATTAGAATTCAAAAATGGGCTACACATTCTTACAAATCTCAAATGGGCTATAAGTTCTCTGCCACACACTTCTGGCCTTACTAAGTTGACGCGTCCCCTAAAAAAACAGAGTTGACGCGTATGCAAGGATTTGTCAACTTATAGTCAACACACGGTTCTAGCAGCAGTGGCCGTTGGATGTCCATCCAACAGATGTCGTGCTTCTTCTTCAATCTCGGATATTCTAGCTTCACCCGCCCAAAAAATGATTCCTCCCCCTGACATCTGGGGCGCACCGTTTCGGAAGCTGACCTGTGGGCCTACTAAGTTGACGTACCAAGCGCTTTGTCAACTTAGTCAATATAAACGACTCTAGCTACAGTGACCGTACGATGTCCATCCAACGGCCATAGTGCTTCTTCAACCTCTGGTCTTCTTGCTCTAGTCGCCCAAAGCAGCGCCGGTCGTGCCGCCTGCTCTTGCCTCCTGTGGCCGGCTGTGCCGCCATGGAGGCCTCACCGCCCCCTACTATTCCCACCGCTGGTTAGGCCCTGCGGCGACGGCAGCCTCACACCGCAGCCGAACGAGTGAACCCTCATACTCCTCTCCGCGTGGGTATCCACTGCCGCGTCTTCACCGGCTCCACGCCGTCCCCTTCCTAGGCCTCACCGTCGTCCATCGCCCTGGTGCTCTCGGCGCGGCGTGGTCAACGTGGAAGGAACAACTTCCATCGGACGTGGACTGTACGTGGAGAGGCTGACAGCTGGGTCCACGGCGGCAGCAAGGAAGTGCCTCCTTATTACACGGAAAATAATGATTCCTCCACCTGACAGCAGGGACCCACCGGACGGGCCACCAGTATTTTGCGAAAAAAATCGTTTCCCCCTGACTGCTGGGACCCACCGGACGGGCCACCGTATTTTGCAAAAAAAACATTCCCCCGCTGTCAGCTCGGACCCACCGGAAGTGCCTCCTTATTACGCACAAAAAAATGAATACTCCCCCGGCTAGCTGGGACCCACCTTGCTGGGAGGCTGACTTGTGGGCCCACTAAGTTGACGGGGACGAAGGGCTTTGTCAACTTAGTCAATATGAACGATTCTAGCTCCAATGACCGTACGATGTCCATCCAACGGCCGTAGTGCTTCTTCAACCTCTGGTCTTCTTGCTCCAGCCGCCCAAAGCAGTGTCGGTCGTGACGCATGCTCCTGCCTCCCGTGGCCGGCTGTGCTGTCGCAGAGGCCTCACCGCCCCCTACTATTCCCACCGCTGTCCAGGCCCTACGGCGACGGCAGCCTCACACCGCAGCCGAACCAGTGAACCCTCGTAGTCCTCTCCGTGCGGGCTTCCACTGCCGCGTCGTCCCCTTCCTAGGCCTCGCCGTCGTCCACCGCCGTGGTGCTCTCCGCGCGGCGTGGTCAACATGGTCAAGGAACGACTTCCAACGGAAGAGTACTGTACGTGGAAAGGCTGACAGCTGGGTCCACAGCCACAGCACAGATTTTTTGTGATTTGCCAAGTAAGTCGCTTTGTCAGGCCTGTTGGGCTGCAAATCTTTCAAGACGAGGAGAGCTTTCATTCGGCTGGCCGAGAAAATGGCCCATCAGTAATGAGAAATGGGTTGTACATTTTTAAAACACATCAAACCGATAATTAGTTTCAAATATCTTTTTTCATTTCAAGATTTTAAATTACATTAATTTTTATGCGTGGAGAATTTGTTGGATTTTATATTGATATACATTTATTTTTAAAATCAGTTTGAATGTGACTCAAAATTTCGGGATTAAAAACAGTTCGGACCGCACCGAAATATGCAAAATTTCATATAATTTTTTAATCGTTGCCACAATATGGGCTGTAATGCTAACAAAAAGAATATGGGCTCCAAAAAAACCTTAAGAATTAGCAAATGGGCTGTAAATTATTAGAAATAATGGCAGATGGGATGTATCATGTTTTCCACAGATTTGAGGCTTTCCTAAAAAAAGGTTGGCACACAAGCACTGACTGTTGGTTGTCCATCCAACGGCTGTCGTGCTTCTTCAATCTCTGCTCTTCCTGCTCCAGCCGCTCAAACAAGCGCCGGCGGGACTGCCTGCTCCCTCCTCCTCGCGGCCGGCTATGCTGTCGCGCAGGCCTCACCGCCCGACCGTACTCCCATCGCTGGCCTAGCCATCCCTCTACTCACCCACACCTGCTGTTATTCTTCGACGACGGCAGACGAACCAGTAAACCCTCGTACAGTCGTACTCCCCTCCGCGTGGGAAACAACTGTCGAGTCTTCACTGCCTCTGTGTCGTCCCCTTCCTAGGCCTCGCTGTCATCCACCGCCCTGGTGCTCTTGGCGCGGCGTGGTCAACGTGGTCAAGGAACGACTTCCATCGGATGTGTACTGTACGTGGAGAGGCTGACAGTTGGGTCCACGGCCGCAGCAAGGAAGTGCCTCCTTATTACGCGGAAAATAATGATGCCTCCACCTAACAGCTGGGACCCACCGGACGGGCCACTGTATTTCGTGAAAAAAATGTTTCCCCCTGACTGTTGGGACCCACCAGCTACATCTTCGCACGCAAGGAAGTGCGTCCGGGCAAAAAACGATTTGCCCCCTGACTGCTGGGACCCACCAGGTACATCTTGTAGGCAAGGAAGTTCTTGACAGTCGGGACCCACCTGGTCGAAGCGTACGTAGCATTGTCATTCTGGTCGCAAACGTGTACGTACATACGGGTCGATGTAGATGCGCGCACGTGTCGTAGTAGAGGCACGCACGTGGCGTAGTAGAGGCGCGCACGTAGCATGTACACGTATGTACAGCGGCCAGGGTGCAAGAAATAAAATACGGCCACGTATGTGTACATACGGGCGGGGTCTCGAACGCCTACTCGGGCATACGTACGGCCAGGGCTCGTGTACATTGCTGGGTCGGAACGGAGAAACTGCGTCGTCGTCGTGTTCATGGGGAGGCAACGGAATACGTCGTGTTCATGGGGAGGCAACGGAACGCGTGGGAGCCAACCGGTTGGGTCGGAACGGAATGCGTGGTCGTGTTCATCGGGAGGGCTTGGACGGAACAGGCGATGGAAACGAGGCTTGGCGTACCGCACAACGGAGGAAACGGACCTCCTACGTTCGGAACGGGGTCCTGTTGATCGGGAGGGGTCTGGCGTACTGCAAAACAGAGGAAACGGACCTCCTACAGTCGAAACAGGGTCCTGTTGATCGGGAGGGGTGTGGCGTACCGCAAAACGGACGAAACGGACCTCCTACGGTCGAAACGGGGGTCCTGTTCATTGGGAGGGGTGTGGCGTACCGCAAAACGGGACTCCATGAGATACTATTCATCTCCACTGTCGACCCCCTCCAGCCTCCACGAGCTATTGTTCATCCACCGTCGACCTCCTCCAGCCTCCACCTGCGACTGTTCATCCACGGGCTCCTGTTCATCCAGCCTCCACCGCGCGCTACTCCACCAGCTACTATTCAACCAGCCCTCTCCACGGCTCCTGTTTAACCACCCCTCCACGGGCTACTGTTCATCCTTCCCTCCACCGTCTACTGTTCATCCTGCCCTCCACGGGGTGGTCCTGTTCATCCAGCCTCCACGGGGTCCTGTTCATCCAGCCCCAACCGGCTCGATCGATCGGGATCCTGTTCATCCAGAGGCAACACCATGGGGTCCTGTTCATCCACCCCCACCGGGAACTGTTCATCCAACCCCCCCCCCCACAACGCTCACTGTTCATCCAAAGGCAGCATCGATCGGCTTCAGTTAGCAGCAGCAGCAAAGGAATCGCTCGATCGGGTTCAGTTAACAGCCATCGATCGATCGCTCGGGTTCAGTAACGCGTAGCCTGCAGTGCAATCGCTCGGCTTCATTTAGAGCCCAACGCCTCGCTCGGGTTTAGTTAGAGCCAACGCCTCGCACACACGCGCGTACGTGTATGAGAGAAACGCGCACCGCTCGGCCCCCGACCTCCCACCGTAACCGGGAACTCCCCGAAATTTTCCTCGCCCTCGCTTCTACCATGGTTTTTTCCGTCATGGACGGCCCAAAGAATTTCATGCAGCTGCGTCTCCGGCCCGCCCAGGACGAAAAGCTCATTTTCTGTCATGATTTTTTGTCATAGAAGTAGGAGCCCACCACATCTATGATGATACCGGGTTTTGTCACAATTATCGTCATAGAAGTGTCATATGTATGACAAAAAAAAATTCGTTCGGCCCAAAATGTCACGGATGTGTCTTTTTTGTAGTGCAAGTTCTTTTCCATAAGCATGTATGACTATATTCGGAATACATGCCTACATTATATCAATGAACTGGAGCTAGTTCTATGTCACCCTAGGTTATGACTGTTACATGATGAACCGCATCCGGCATAATTCTCTATCACCGATCCATTGCCTACGAGCTTTCCATATATTGTTCTTCGCTTATTTACTTTTCCGTTGCTATTACTATCATCACTACAAAATACCAAAAACATTACTTTTACTACGGTTACCTTTTGCTACCATTATCACTACTATCATATTACTTTGCTACTAAACACTTTGCTGCAGATATTAAGTTTCCAGGTGTGGTTGAATTGACAACTCAGCTGCTAATACTTGATAATATTCTTTGGCTCCCCTTGTGTCGAATCAACAAATTTGGGTTGAATACTCCACCCTCAAAAACTGTTGCGATCCCCTATACTTGTGGGTTATCATTCTCCTTCTTCCTGGATTTCACAATGATATCATCCACATAAGCATGAACATTGCTCCCAATTTGGTTGTGGAGGCAATTCTGAACACAACGCTGAGAAGTCGCCTAGGCACTCTTGAGGCCAAAAGGGATAGACATGTAGCAGAAGGCTCCAAAAGGAGTGATAAAGGCTGTCTTTTCCTGGTCCTTAACTGCCATCTTGATCTGATGAGAACCAAAATAAGCATCTAAAAACTCAAATGGTCGCAACCCGCCGTAGCATCAATGATCTGATCAATATGAGGGAGAGCAAAAGGATCAGCCGGACGGGCCTTGTTAAGGTCTGTATAATCCACACACATGTGCCAAGTGCCATTTTTCTTAAGTACCAGCACCGGGTTAGCCAAACATTCAGGATGAAAAACTTTGATAATATACCCAGCCGCTAAGAGCCGGGCCACTTCTTCACCAATGGCATTGCGCCTCTCCTCATTAAAATGACGAAGGAATTGCTTGACCGGCTTAAACTTTGGATCAACATTAAGAGTGTGCTCAGCAACTTCCTTGGATACACCTGGCATGTCTGAAGGCTTCCATGCAAAGATATACCGGTTCTCAAGGATGAACTCGATGAGTGCGCTTTCCTATTTCGGATCCATATTGGCACTGATACTGAACTATTTGGATGAGTCGCGAGGAAGAAAATCAACTTGTTTGGTATCATCTGCCGACTTAAACTTCAACAAGGGGTCATGCTTCGTGGTTGGCTTTTTAAGCGGGTCATATCCGTTGGGTCAACATTATCCTTATAGAATTTCAACTCTTCTATTGCACAAACAGACTCAGCATAAGCAGCATCGCCCTCTTCACACTCCAAAGCTATCTTCTTGTCACCATGCACCGTGATGGTACCCTTACGACCTGACATTTTAAGCTGCAGATAAACATAGCAAGGTCATGCCATAAACTTAGCATAAGTCAGTCGTCCAAACAAGGCGTGATAAGGGCTCTTGATCTTGACCACTTCAAAAGTCAATGTTTCGGCCCTGTAGTCATGATCATTGCCAAAAGCGACCTCCAAGGCTATCTTACCCACCAGATATGCCGACTTACCAGGCACCACCCCATGAAAAATAGTAGAAGATGGCTTAAGATCTTTGTCAGTCAAATTCATACGATGAAAAGTATCATAGGAAAGGATATTGATACTACTGCCTCCATCCATAAGCACCTTCGTGAACTTGTATCCTCCAACCTGAGGTGCAACGACCAAAGCCAGCTGACCTGGATTGTCGACCCGGGGCGGGTGATCCTCGCGGCTCGAGACAATAGGCTGCTCTGACCATCACAAATATCGAGGGGCTGCCAGCTCAACCGCGTTTACCGCTCATTTATGAATCTTCTGGTCTCGCTTACACAAGCTCATGGTAAACACATGATATTGACCACTATTTAGCTACTTTGGATTACTCTGATAGCCGGACTACTACTACTGATTTCCTTGATTAGATTGCTGATTAAAATTGCCTTGATTGCCTTGGCCCTAAAAACCAGAGTATGAGCCGCCGCCTCCAAAACCAGGCCCATGAGAGCCGGATCCTGACCCGCTATGCGGGCCATGATTGTTCTAGAAAAACCCGGAATTTCTATACTCCCTCATGATGAAGCAATCTTTCCATAGATGATTGGCTGGCTTCTCTTGCGAACCGTGCTTTGGGCAAGGCTGATTCACCCAAGACTCCATGGGTGTTAGAATCATCACAATGTAATCTAGATTATTGACTCTAGTGCAAGTGGGAGACTGAAGGAAATATGCCCTAGAGGCAATAATAAAGTTGTTATTTATATTTCCTTATATCATGATAAATGTTTATTATTCATGCTAGAATTGTACTAACTGGAAACTTAGTACATGTGTGAATACATAAACAAACAGAGTGTCACTAGTATGCCTCTACTTGACTAGCTCGTTAATCAAAGATGGTTAAGTTTCCTAGCCATGGACAAAGAGTTGTCATTTGATAAACGGGATCACATCATTAGAGAATGATGTGATTGACTTGACCCATCCGTTAGCTTAGCACGATGATCGTTTAGTTTACTGCTATTGCTTTCTCCATAACTTATACATGTTCCTATGACTATGAGATTATGCAACTCCCGAATACTGGAGGAACACTTAGTGTGCTATCAAACGTCACAACGTAGCTGGGTGACTATAAAGATGCTCTACAGGTGTCTTCGATGGTGTTTGTTGAGTTGGCATAGATCGAGATTAGGATTTGTCACTCCGTATATCGGAGAGGTATCTCTGGGCCCTCTCAGTAATGCACATCACTATAAGCCTTGCAAGCAATGTGGATAATGGGTTAGTTACAGGATGTTGCATTACGGAATGAGTAAAGAGACTTGCCGGTAACGATATTGAACTAGGTATTGAGATACCGACGATCGAATCTCGGGCAAGTAACATACCGATGACAAAGGGAACAACATATGTTGTTATGTGGTTCGACTGATAAAGATCTTCGTAGAATATGTAGGAGACAATATGGGCATCCAGGTTCCGCTATTGGTCATTGACCAGAGAGGTGTCTCGGTCATGTCTACATAGTTCTCGAACCCGTAGGGTCCGCACGCTTAACGTTCGTTGATGATATAGTACTATGGGCTAGTTCTTTTGGGCGATTCTACCAGAATCGTCCCTCTCCCCAGCTTCTCCCAGAATCACCACTCCATATGTTTTTTACAATCCTAGCTAATTAGACCTTAACTAGGTAGGATTGTAAAAAAATATAAAGTGGCGATTCTGGGAGAAGCTGGGGAGGGGGGCGATTCTGAGAGAATCGCTGAAAAGAACTGGCCCTATATGAGTTATGTATGTTGGTGACTGAATGTTGTTCGGAGTCCCGGATGAGATCACGAACATGACGAGGAACTCCGGAATGGTCCGAAGATAAAGATTGATATATGGGGTAATAGTGTTTGGTCTCCGGAAGGGTTCCGGAATTCACCGGAAGGGGTTCCGGATGTTTCCCGAAATGTTTGGGTACGAGAACACTTTATTTGGGCCAAAGGGGAAAGCCCACAAGGTTTTTGGAAAGAGCAAAAGGAATTTTTGCAGAGTCCAGGGGCCAGACGCCAGGGTCCCCCGCGTCTGGGTCCAGACGCCGGGAACCCTAGCGTCTGGTCCTGGAGTCCGAGAAGGCTCTTGCCTTTCGGATCAAACCGACTTTGTGTAGTATTTTACTCCAAGTTTCGACCCCAAGGCTCAACATATAAATAAAGGGGTAGGGCTAGCACCCAAGACACATCAAGAAACACCAAGCCGTGTGCCAGCAACCCCGTCCCCTCTAGTTTATCCTCCGTCATAGTTTTCGTAGTGCTTAGGCGAAGCCCTGCGGAGATTGTTCTTCACCAACACCGTCATCACATCGTCGTGCTTCCAGAACTCATCTACTACTTCGCCCCTCTTGCTGGATCAAGAAGGCGTGGACGTCATCGAGCTAAACGTGTGCTAAACGCGGAGGTGCCGTATGTTTGGTACTTGATCAGGACGGATCGTGAAGGTGTACGACTACATAAACCGCGTTGATAAACGCTTCCGCTTTCGGTCTACGAGGGTACGTAGACACACTCTCCCCTCTCGTTGCAATGCATCACCATGATAGATCTTGCGTGTGCGTAGGAATTTTTTTTGAAATTACTGCGTTCCCCAACAGTGGCATCCGAGCCAGGTCTATGCGTATATGTTATATGCACGAGTAGAACACAAAGGAGTTGTGGGCGTGGGTATATACATATTGCTTGCCATCACTAGTTGATTCTTGATTCAGCGGTATTGTTGGATGAAGCGGCTCAGACCGACATTACGCGTACGCTTACGCGAGACTGGTTCTACCGACGTGCTTCGCACACAGGTGGCTGGTGGGTGTCAGTTTCTCCAACTTTAGTTGAATCGGATTCAATGAACAGGGTTCTTTCTGAAGATCAAAAATAAATCACTATACCGCATTGTGGTTTTTGATGCGTAGGTAAGAACGGTTCTTGCTCAGCCCGTAGCAGCCACGTAAAACTTGCAACAACAAAGTAGAGGACGTCTAACTTGTTTTTGCAGGGCATGTTGTGATGTGATATGGTCAAGACATGATGCTAAATTTTATTGTATGAGATGATCATGTTTTGTAACAGAGTTATCGACAACTGGTAGGAGCCATATGGTTGTCGCTTTATTGTATGAAATGCAATCGCCATGTAATTGCTTTACTTTATCACTAAGCGGTAGCGATAGTCGTAGAAGCAATAGTTGGCGAGATGACAACGATGCTTCGATGGAGATCAAGGTGTCAAGCCGGTGACGATGGTGATCATGATGGTGCTTTGGAGATGGAGATCAAAGGCACAAGATGATGATGGCCATATCATATCACTTATATTGATTGCATGTGATGTTTATCCTTTATGCATCTTATTTTGCTTAGTTCGGCGACAGCATTATAAGATGACCTCTCACTAAATTTCAAGGTATAAGTTTTCTCCCTGAGTATGCACCGTTGCTACAGTTCGTCGTGCCGAGACACCACGTGATGATCGGGTGAGATAAGCTCTACGTTCACATACAACGGGTGCAAGCCAGTTTTGCACACACAGAATACTCGGGTTAAACTTGACGAGCCTAGCATATGCAGATATGGACTCGGAACACTAAGATCGAAAGGTCGAGCGTGAATCATATAGAAGATATGATCAACATAGTGATGTTCACCATTGAAACTCCTCCATCTCACGTGATGATCGGACATGGTTTAGTTGATATGGATCATGTGATCACTTAGATGATTAGAGATATGTCTATCTAAGTGTGAGTTCTTAAGTAATTTTATTAATTGAACTTTAATTTATCATGAACTTAGTACCTGATAGTATTTTTCATATCTATGTTGTTGTAGATAGATGGCCCGTGCTGTTGTTCCATTGGATTTTAATGCGTTCATAGAGAAAGCTAAGTTGAAAGATGATGGTAACAACTACAGGGAATGGGTCCATAACTTGAGGATTATACTCATTGTTGCATAGAAGAAATACATCCTGGAAGCACCGCTAGGTGACAAACCCGCTGCAGGAGCAACACTAGATGTTATGAACACCTGGCAGAGCAAAGCTGGTGACTACTCGATAGTTCAGTGTGCCATGCTTTACGGCTTAGAACTGGGACTTCAACGATGTTTTGAACGTCATGGAGCATATGAGATGTTCCAGGAGTTGAAGTTAATATTTCAAGCAAATGCCTGGATTGAGAGATATGAAGTCTCCAATAAGTTCTACAGCTGCAAAACGGAGGAGAATAGTTCTGTCAGTGAACATATACTCAGAATGTCTGGGTACCACAACCACTTGACTCAGCTGGGAGTTAATCTTCTTGATGATAGTGTCATTGACAGAGTTCTTCAATCACTGCCACCAAGATACAAGAGCTTCGTGATGAACTATAATATGCAAGGGATGGATCAGATGATTCCCGATCTCTTCGCAATGCTAAAGGCTGCGGAGGTAGAAATCAAGAAGGAGCATCAAGTGTTGATGGTCAACAAGACCACCAATTTCAAGAAAAAGGGTAACGGGAAGAAGGGGGACTTCAAGAAGAATGGCAAGCAAGTTGCTGCTCAAGTGAAGAAGCCCAAGTCTGGACCTAAGTCTGAGACTAAGTGCTTCTACTGTAAAGGGACTGTTCACTAGAAGCGGAACTGCCCCAAGTATTTGGCGGAGAAGAAGGATGGCAAAGTGAAAGGTATATTTGATATACATGTTATTGATGTGTACCTTACTAATGCTCGCAGTAGCGCCTGGGTATTTGATACTGGTTCAGTTGCTATTATTTGCAGCTCAAAACAGGGGCTACAGATTAAGCGAAGATTGGCTAAGGACGAGGTGACGATGCGCGTGGGAAATGGTTCCAAAGTCGATGTGATCACCGTCGGCACGCTACCTCTACATCTACCTTCGGGATTAGTATTAGACCTAAATAATTGTTATTTGGTGCCAGCTACCTGTGTCAAAACCGGCGGATTTCGGGTAGGGGGTCCCGAACTGTGCATCAAGGCCGGATGTTAACAGGAGACAAGGGACACTATGTTTTTTACCCAGGTTCGGGCCCTCTCGATGGAGGTAATACCCTACTCCTGCTTGATTAATATTGATGATATGGGTAGTACAAGAGTAGATCTACCACGAGATCAAGGAGGCTAAACCCTAGAAGCTAGCCTATGGTATGATTGTTGTGTATGGAGTTGATTGCCTACGGACTACAACCCTCCGGTTTATATAGACACCGGATAGGGTTAGGGTTACATAGAGTCGGTTACAATGGTAGGAGATCTTGAATATCCGCATCGCCAAGCTTGCCTTCCACGCCAAGGAAAGTCCCATCCGGACACGGGACGAAGTCTTCAATCTTGTATCTTCATAGTCCAGGAGTCCGGCTGAAGGTATAGTCCGGCTACCCGAACACCCCCTAATCCAGGACTCCCTCATAGCCCCCGAACCAGGCTTCAATGACGATGAGTCCGGCGCGCAGATTGTTCGGCATTGCAAGGCGGGTTCTTCTCCAAATCCTGTGTACCTGTAGGAATAATGTCCGATTTTCGTAATGTAGCGCTCCTTGACTCCCACGGTTAGATATGTAGTCTAACGACTTCAATGCAGGAACTGCGACAGGTGGTAAAGGATATAAACAGCCGCCCTCCACAGCCCGAGGACCCAGAACGGTCCCTCGATCCGGACTCTGAAGAGGATCCGGACATATCTATGGAGCTTATCGACGGGGTGTTCCACCAGCTAAGCAAGGACAATACCTTGGTAGCCATCACGGCTGATTACCCAGGGTTAATCCCGGCCTCCCAGGTGACAGAAACCGGAGTCTCATCCCCTTGAGAGAGATTCCACTCTCACGTATTCCGGTGTTTCTGACGACAACCGTGTTTTGCAGGGGAGATTTCCGAGGCAGGAGGCCGATCCTGCGGCGGCTAGCCAACGAGGGGCCACAGGGCCCCGTGGGGCAAAAAGGAATGTAGTCCGGACTGAGATGCCGGCGCAAAGGTATAGCGCACCCTCTATTTCCCTGGTGTTATTCTGTCAGGGCATATTAACGTTCGTGCTATCTTCAGAACGAAGAGACCTCGCCGGACTACATCCGGAGAGGTTGCCAATCGCGCCTCCACCAGCCAGGCTCCAACGTCTGGCCAGGAAGCGGAGGCGAGCACAAGGCGCGCACCGGACGCTCCTCCGACAGAGGATGTGGACAGGCTGTCTGCCACAAATTCTGAAGTGGAGAGTGCCATGAACCACAGGCGTCGCCGGACAGTTCTACGCGACGCTTGTTTCTCCCAAGAGGCTTTAGATGTCTTTAATTCGGGAGATGCGTACCTCCGTGCCGCTCAAAATGGTTTAGCCAGAGCCACGGAGCAGTATGTAAAAGACATACGGGTAAGAAAATTTTGGTCAAATATAGATATACCAGTAGCCCCCAAGACTTGAAACAATTAGAGCAACTGATTTAAGGATCATTTAATATGCAGATTCTTACAGAGAAGAATACTACTGTCCCAGGAGCTGGAAAAGTGCAAGGCCCAACTAGAGGCCGCACTAGCCGCAGCAGGGGAGCCCAAAGAGACCCCCTCAGGTAAGATACACTTTGAAAGATTAGTATTGTGCGGTGTGGGTGCAAATCTAACAAATCATGTTGCAGATGGCGCCGGACTCGATCCGGAAAAGCAACAACTCTTACACCGGCTAAAGGCCGGTGAGAGTACGTTGACAAAGGTGAGGCGAGAGAAGAATGATCTTCAGGATGCCAACACCCGGCTGGACGTCGAACTTAAAGATGTTCGTGGCCAGCTGTCGGACTCCACGAAGGAGAATCAGCGGCTTCGACGCATATTTAGTAAGTGCTTGAACGAACTTTGAAAAAAGAGTTTGGTGAGGAAGCCGACTAACAGAGTAATGTCTGTAGGTATGCTCATAGGTCGTGCTGCAGAGGAGATGCCCGGTTCTATGGGTGACCTTCTTCCCGAACTCATGCAACTACACGAGCGAATTCGGCAGGCGATGCGAGGTGTTTCCCAAGCCTTATGGCCTGCCCACTCCATGCCCGAGGGCCTTGGAGAGCATGCGGAGAAGCTTAAGGGAGCTCGGCGGCGCTTCCGGTTGTGGAAGATATCGGCCTGTTGACAAGGCGCTAGGGAAGCCTGGGCCATGGTGAAGACCTGTTTTACGAAGTCTGACCCAAACCACATGGCCGAGGTCGGACCAGTGGGGCCTGGCGGGAAGGAGATCCCTGTGAGCTTAGTATACGGCCAAGTAGAGTTGGCCGCGAAGTATTCCCAGCAGGACTGTAAATTAGACAGCCTGTTAGATGGTATAGAAGAGGAATACAATCAGTCAGAATGACTATGTAATTTTTAATTGACATGTGTAATGCCTTCTAGCCAGATTGTAGATCGTTTGTCGTTGCCAACCTTTTCGCTTCAACCTCGGGACCTGACGGTCCGGAGTGTGTCCGAATACCATAGCGGTTATATAAGAACCATGGTATGCGTGGAGACCAGGCGTAGGGGTCATTAGTGCTTTATCAGACAAGTGCCCAACTAGTTATGTTATATTACATGGTTAGTAAGAAACATCTTCCAGAGAGAATAGTTCCGTTAGGGGTTCCTTTCGCTAGGAGGCATGCCCTAAAGTGCATGTCTGGACTGCGTAAAAAGACGCAGAAAAAAGCATCTGGGGGCGCATAAAATGAGTAAAAAGATCATCTTTTATCTCACCGACTGAATATTCCCTTAAGAACGCTAGCTTTCAGCTTCACCCAGTCTGAGGTACACATCCGGCTGACCCGGCAGTAACAATCGCAGAGGTGCTCCCTTTACCGCCTAGCCGAACAATCGGGAACGTAGGGGTAAGCACAGGAGTCAGGCAACCCAGCTTGGCCAAAACTTAAGTCATATCGATGCATATAATGGTGAAGAAAAAGGTACATGCGGAAGTTTGACGCATGTGTTGGGCGTGAAGCCCGTATAAATAAGCTTCTGTTAAAGAAGCCCCCAGGTTTAATGAGTGCGAGTGGCGCGTCACTAGATGAGCCTTTAAGGGCTATAAAAGAAAAGAGGGGAAGGAGAGAAATGTAAGACAGAAAAATGCAAAAAATGGACAGAGGCAGGAGACGAACACAGAGTCCGGCGCTAGGCATAGAATCTTCGGAGACAGGTGGCGTTCCACCGGTTCGGCTCGAGTTGGTTATCCGACGCATCTCGCAGGCGGTACGCCCCGCCAGTCAGGACTTGGTCGATTATGAATGGACCTTCCCACTTGGGCTTGAGTTTGTCCTTTTTCTTATCCGGCAGGCGTAGAACTAGTTCGCCAACATTGTAATTTTTGGCCCGTACTTCTTTGCTTTGATATCTTCGGGCCTGCTGTTGATAAAATGCGGAACGGGCTTTTGCCACGTCACGCTCCTCCTCCAGGGCGTCCAAGTTGTCCTGCCGATCGAGCTCGGCTTCTCTTTCTTCGTACATGCGCACTCTAGGTGAGTCATGAATTATGTCGCAGGGCAGAACTGCCTCTGCGCCGTACACCATAAAAAATGGTGTGTATCCGGTGGTGCGATTTGGCATGGTCCGCAGCCCCCATAGCACGGAGTCGAGCTCCTCTACCCAGTGCGTGTTAGATTCCTTGAGGGACCGCACCAGTCTGGGTTTAATGCCGCTCATGATAAGACCATTTGCACGTTCGACCTGGCCATTGGTTTGTGGGTGATAGACGGAAGCATAATCGAGCTTGATGCCCATGTTTTTGCACCAGAGTTTTACCTCGTCGGCGGTAAAGTTTGTACCGTTATCAGTTATGATGCTGTGGGGGACGCCATAACGGTGTACAACCCCGGATATGAAGTCTATCACAGGTCCGGATTCGGCCGTTTTAACAGGCTTGGCTTCTATCCATTTGGTGAATTTATCCACCATGACCAGTAAGTATTTTTCCTATTGGTCCCACATTTAAGGGGCCCGACCATGTCAAGCCCCCAGACCGCAAAAGGCCAGGTGATGGGTATAGTTTGGAGTGCGGTGGGTGGCATATGGCTTTGGTTGGCAAAAAGTTGGCAACCAGCGCATCGTTGGACTAGGTCCTGAGCGTCTGCCCGGGCCGTCGGCCAATAAAAGCATGTACGGAAAGCCTTGCTAACAAGGGACCGAGCAGCAGCGTGGTGACCACCGAGTCCGGCATGAATTTAAGCCAGAAGGTTCCGCCCTTCCTCTTCGGAGATGCACCTTTGAAGGACTCCGATAGTGCTTTTCTTATAAAGCTCTCCCTCGTGGACTCTATAGGCTTTAGATCGCCGCACTATGCAGCGGGCCTCCTTTTGGTCCTCCGGGAGTTCCTGCCTAGTAAGGTAGGCTAGGAATGGTTCTGTCCATGGGGCGATGACCGCCATTATTACGTGGGCTGAAGGTGTAATTTCATTGGCAGAGCCTCCAATTGTGTCAGATTGTTCGGCACCGAGTGGTGTGGCTGGGTCCGGGTTGTTATTTGCGGGTTCCCCCTCCCATGCTACGGATGGCTTGAACAATCTTTCCAAAAATATGTTGGGGGGACTACATCGCGCTTTGCTCCGATGCGTGCCAGGACGTCCGCTGCTTGATTGTTCTCTCGGGCTATATGGTGAAACTCCAGCCCTTCGAACCGAGCTGACATTTTTAGGACGGCGTTGCGGTAAGCTGCCATTTTTGGGTCCTTGGCGTCGAAGTCTCCATTTATTTGGGATATCACGAGGTTTGAATCCCCGCGTACCTCTAGGCGTTGGATACCCATGGATACTGCTATCCAGAGACCATGTAGGAGGGCCTCATATTCGGCTGCATTGTTGGAATCCGTGTACATGATCTGGAGCACATATTGGACTGTGTCTCCTGTGGGGGACGTCAGGACGACGCCAGCCCCCAGTCCAGCCAACATTTTGGAGCCGTCGAAATGCATAGTCCAGTTTGAATATGTGTCGTACTCTTTAGTGAGCTCAGCCTCCGTCCATTCTGCGACGACGTCGGCCAAAACTTGCGATTTAATAGCTCGCGTGGCTTATAGGTTATATCGAACGGGAGAAGCTCGATGGCCCATTTTGCAATCCGGCCTGTTGCATCGCGGTTGTTGATAATATCGTTTAGTGGCACTTCCGAGGCTACTATTATGGAACACTCTTGAAAGTAGTGTCGTAGCTTCCGGGATGCCATGAATACCGCGTATGCAATCTTTTGATAATGCGGGTACCGTGATTTGCATGGAGTGAGGATAGTGGACACGTAGTAGACCGGCCTTTGAAGGGGGAATTTGTGTCTGTCCGTTTCCCGCTCGACAACGAGCACTGCGCTGACAACTTGGTGTGTTGCTGCAATGTACAATAACATTGGTTCGCCGGTGATTGGCGCGGCCAGGACTGGGTTTGTTGCCAATATGGCTTTTATTTCATCAAGTCTGGCCGTGGCGGCATCCATCCACTCGAAGTGTTCGGTGCGCCGAAGGAGGCGATAAAGGGGTAGTGCCTTTTCTCCCAAGCGGGAGATGAAGCGGCTTAAAGCCTCCACACACCCGGTTAATTTTTGTATTTGTTTAAGGTCCTTTGGGACATCCAATTGTGACAAAGCTCGGATCTTGGCTGGGTTTGCTTCAATTCCTCTACCGGATACAATCAAGCCCAAGAGCTTTCCGGCTGGAACGCCAAAGACGCATTTTTCTGGGTTGAGCTTGATGTCATATTGTCGGAGGTTATCGAATGTAAGCCTCAAGTCGTTTACTAGGGATTCGACATGTCTTGATTTGACGACCACATCATCCACATACGCCTCCACTGTTTTGCCGATCTGGTTTGCCAGACATGTCTGGATCATGCGCTGATATGTTGCGCCTGCGTTTTTTAGCCCGAAGGGCATTGTGTTGAAGCAGAATGGGCCATATGGTGTGATGAATGCTGTTGCAGCTTGGTCTGATTCTGCCATCTTGATTTGATGGTAACCGGAGTATGCGTCGAGGAAACACAAAAAATCGTGTCCTGCGGTGGCATCGATTATTTGACCGATGCGGGGGAGGGGGAAGGGATCCTTTGGGCAAGCCTTGTTAAGGTCTTTAAAATCGACACACAGGCGCCAGGATTTGTCCTTCTTTGGTACCATCACCAGGTTTGCTAGCCAGTCCGGATGTTTTATGTCTCTGATGAATCTGGCCTCTAATAGCTTGGCTAGCTCCTCTCCCATAGCTTGTCTCTTGGGTTCGGAAAAATGCCGAAGGGCTTGTTTGACAGGTTTAAATCCTTTTAGGATATTTAAGCTATGTTCGGCCAGCCTGCGTGGGATCCCTGGCATGTCTGAAGGGTGCCAGGCGAAGATGTCCCAGTTCTCTCATAGGAACTCTCGCAGTGCGGCGTCTGCATCAGGGTTCAGTCGTGGCCCGATTGAAGCTGTTTTGTTGGGGTCCGTTGGATGGACCTGGAATTTGACTATTTCATCGGCTGGCTTGAAGGATGTGGATTTGGATCTCTTATCGAGTATCACATCATCCCTGTTAACCATGGAGCGCAGCGCAGTCAGTTCCTCGGCCGCTAAGGCTTCGGATAGCGCCTCAAGGGCTAATGCGGCCGTCTTGTTTTCGGCGCGGAGTGCTATGTCCAGATCACTAGCTAGAGTGATAATTCCATTCGGCCCGGGCATCTTAAGCTTCATGTACCCGTAATGGGGCATTGCTTGGAAGATTGTGAATGCTTCCCGCCCTAGTAAAGCGTGATGTCCGCTCTTAAACGGGGCCACCTGAACGTGACTTCTTCGGACCTATAATTATTCGGCGTGCCGAACACCACATCTAGTGTGATTTTTCCTGTGCAGCGCGCTTCCCGACTGGGGATTATTCCTCTAAAGGTTGTGCTGCTTCGCTCGATGCGGTTCCAGTCTATTTCCATTTTTTGAAGGGTTTCCTCATAAATGAGGTTCAGTCCGCTGCCTCCATCCATGAGCACCTTGGTGAGGCGAAAGCCGTCCACTATGGGACTGAGGACCAATGCGGATGGTGCTCGGGCTGTTCGGAATCTAGGTTCATCACTTGCGTTGAAGGTAATAGCAGTGTCGCTCCATGGATTTATTGTTGCAACTTGATAGACTTCGGCGAGGCTGCAGAGTGTTCTTTTTCGCATATTGTTTGATGCGAAAGTCTCGAAGACTATGAGAACGGTATTGGTGTCCTCGGGCTGGCTTTCTGCGGCCTCCAGAATTAAGAGGTCCTCGCCAATTTTGGCCACCTGCCGGAGTATCCAACATGCTCTAAGGATGTGAGTTGGTGTGGCGTCCTCTGTACTATGGATTCTACAGGGTCCATCAAGCCACCTTTCTAGTACGGTTCCATGCCCTGTAGAGGGTTTTGGCTTTTTGGTGTTTATCCCGGGTGTCCTATGATGATGCACCCTCTTAGTTCGGACGGGATTACTATTCAAGGCCGGATTATCCCAAAATTTTATTTCAGTTTTCCAGGCGCTTTCCATCGCAAAGTATTTTTGTGCTATGGACGCCAAGTCAGCGAAGCATGTAATATCACGACGACTTACGGCGTTAAGGATTCCCTCGTCCGTGCAATTACTGCAAAAAATTGAGATTGCGTCTCCCTCGCGGCAATCCTTTATCCTGTTCATAACCAGGAGGAATCTGGCCCAGTAATGATGTACTGTTTCCTCGGGCCTCTGCCTGATTTGGGAGAGATCGCTTATGTTTGGGTGGGCGGGTGTCGTTGAATCTGAAACCTCACCCAATCCAAGATTCGGAGGCCGAAGGGTTTCCGAACTCTGAAGTTCGGATTCTTGGATGTTGTCCAACGAATCTAGCCCGTTGCCTGATCCTAAGCTCAGGTCTTGAGTTACATCCTCCTCTCCGCGGGTATCCGGCTTGAAGGAGTCGGGAATTCGGACGTAGCTAGTCCTTAAAATAGATGAAGGGTCGCCGCACTGCGCCTCTACCACAGCAACATGGTGGGTGACTTGGGGAGAGTTAATTTCTCTTAGATCGGGTTTAAGCCCAACCTGGTCGTAATCCGTAGCGACCCCCAGGGCGGCGATGCGATCCAAGAGCTCGTTTACGGAAGAGAGCTCCATTGGATCTAGCTGCTCGACGAGCTCCGAGCTGACGTGTAGGTTGCTTTTGATGACCCGAGAGGTCACCGTCGGCGCAACAGCCGAACAGGCGGTCATGAGAAAACCACCTAGCCGGAGGGTTTGGCCGACAGCCAAGGCTCCCTTAGCAACGGCGCCGTCTTTAAAGACGGGAGGAGGCATCCTTCCTGATTGTGATGGCACAGAGGAACTCTCAATGAAAGCACCAATGTCGGTGTCAAAACCGGCGGATCTCGAGTAGGGGGTCCCGAACTGTGCGTCAAGGCCGGATGGTAACAGGAGACAAGGGACACGATGTTTTTTACCCAGGTTCAGGCC
Source organism: Triticum urartu (assembly GCF_003073215.2). Taxonomy (NCBI): domain Eukaryota; kingdom Viridiplantae; phylum Streptophyta; class Magnoliopsida; order Poales; family Poaceae; genus Triticum; species Triticum urartu. Next base: position 119,575,153 of record NC_053023.1, on the reverse strand, counting down.
CTCTCGATGGAGGTAATACCCTACTCCTGCTTGATTAATATTGATGATATGGGTAGTACAAGAGTAGATCTACCACGAGATCAAGGAGGCTAAACCCTAGAAGCTAGCCTATGGTATGATTGTTGTGTATGGAGTTGATTGCCTACGGACTACAACCCTCCGGTTTATATAGACACCGGATAGGGTTAGGGTTACATAGAGTCGGTTACAATGGTAGGAGATCTTGAATATCCGCATCGCCAAGCTTGCCTTCCAC